>NW_017804243.1:1535834-1641779 GCF_001625305.1 Branchiostoma belcheri | reverse complement strand
TTGTCCAGAGGCAAGGTCGCTAACCACTGGACTACGCACGCTACTCTATAATAAAACTGTTGAAACGTTTTACGGAAAGACACTCCAGACTCGCGAAGCCGGCACTCGTGCGACTGAAAACGGGAGTGAGGTGCTGTTGAGTTATCAGAAGGATGCGCGGGGAGCTTTCGGTTATCTAGTCCATTTTTAGTACAGTGCTCTCCTGTTATTTGCATGGACGATTTGTCAGGGAATTTTATTCCTATAACAGGTTTAGTCCAATAACCTTAGGAGAGCCCACACGACCGACAGGGAGGGGAGGTCAGTTGGTTATGGATGATACTGGGCTGGGGCCAATTGAAACAACCACAAACATGATGTTATTGGTATTTATATACTCACTTTCACCCACAACTACATACATGTACCATATTCTAATCTTCAAGTCGCATTCAGAAACTTATAATGAACAGGGCTAACATGGAGATAGAAGATCAGACACATTCCACCTTCATACTGTCTACCCATGTGTTGGGAAAAAGCTTACCAAACCTAAAACAACAGCCCAATCAAGGACACCAAAAAGGAACAAAGGACTTCTTCACACAATCATCATTGGGTGATTGGGGGTTCTCACCTGTCTAGAAGGAAGTGACAACAGAGAAAGTGTATGACAATGGAGGGTGCAGGGGTGATAATGAATGAATAACAATGGACTTCATGCGGATTTGCTGATGCGCAACAAATTACATGTATTTCTTTCACGTACTTCTGGGTCAGTGTGCCATTGACTTGGAAATATTTTAGTCCAATATCAGGTTAAAGTCATAACAGCTCATGCAATTATGCCATGCAATTTATAATGTAGTGAATGGGAAATGGTTTGGGTTTTCAGAATTTTATGCAGATCCCAGGTTTATGCCAATATCAGTGATGCAAATAGTTGGTGAGCACTGTACCAGTATCTATCTGTCTCTAATCCATTGGACAACCTTATGATCAGGCAGAGGAAATTTGTTATGTTTCCAGTGTCTGCTCTCAAAAATTAGGGTTGGTAGATAAGGATTTTTTTCTTTCCTATTTTTTTAAAATGCTGAAGTGACCCAACAAATACAGTTTAACTCTGCATTAGAACTGGGGCTGTCCTCCTTTTGTTTTTGGGAAAATGGACAAATATTTCACTTTATCTTTTTACTCGATTAAAATTTGCTTCTAAAATGCGTGTGAAGAAGCGTTTTGGATGGTTTGAAATTCAGATGTCAGATCAAATATTTTATGACCTTGTCACTAGTCAACCTTCTCAAAAAAATCCTTGGGTCGGTGGGTTTTGCCAGAGTTGGTCAGGAAACCAGAAAACACATTTTCTTTTCTTAGACCTTAGGCCACACCAATTTAATTTCTTGGTTAACGGATTTGCCCACTTCTTTTTTTCTGATTTACAAAAAAAAAAAATTCAGAATCAACTGCAAAATGCTCATATTTTGCCCTGAACAGTTGAAAACAGTCTTTTTCTTCCTAGTTGTTACAGTTATTCCATCTTTCAATGCAGTGGCATCATTAAAAGTTCAAAATTTATTGTTTAAATGTTGAACCAGCCTGGTGTGCTGAGTTCATGGCTCCTATCGAAACATTTTGGGCCATACATGCAATAGGATGCCTAGGCCTGTTTTTATTTTTTTTATTTTTCGCCCGCTCCATTAATTTTTTTAAAGAAAAATCTGTTAACCAACAAGTAAAATTGGTGTGGCCTTATCACAAAGTAGCAGGAATGACAGACGTACTGCAGAGCTATGGAGTAAGACTCAGGGTGGATACAGGTCATGTCCAGGGGGTTCAGGGTCAAGTTTGCTTCTGTTTTTGCCTTCTTTGTTTTCCTCTTTGGCTCAGCTGCTGCTTTCCTCTTCTTGCCTGGTGCAGTGTTGGTGGACTGCTCCTCCTCTGTAGTGGACTTGGCTGAGCTGAAAACCATTGAGAGATATAAAATGAATCTATGATGTAGTAAGATTTTAATTTTGGCAAACGACCCTCAAAGGCATATAGTGTACTTTCAGGGTGGCAAAACCAAAAAATATTGATGAGGTAAGATGAGGAAATCTGTCTGATATTGACATTTGCTGATGTTAATTAAACTTAACAAGCTCTGAGGAAGGTCTCAGATAGGCATCAAAATGTAAGCAGGTGAGAAACATTATACTGGTTGTGTAAAAGAAAACCCCAAAATTCAGTGTCCAATATATTTACATTTTGTACATAATAATCACACTTCATCGTAAGAAACATTGTGTGTATCATTCTGTATTGTCCAAGATAGTTGTATCAAATTTCCTTTAAGTTAGTTAGTAGTGATTCACTACACTTTCCCAGGCAATGTCAAATGAGATGGCCACATGGATAAACTTTGTCATTGACTAATAATTATAAACGATTAAGGCTGCTATAGTCAGGGGAGTTGGTGAGAGAGCCAGTGTGTCATAGGATCGTAAATGTGGATGAGGAAGATGACATCCCAATAATGTGCTTGATTAGGCAGGGCTGGAGACCAGCTGAGCACTGTCCCAGGGTTCTCAAGTGTTTAATTAGATGATGTAAGATGTATTGCATCATTTATTCCACATCTGTGCACTGGCATATGTTATTATGCTTGGGGACTACATGTTGTACTATAGACAGCTGAGCTACATATGTACATGTACACAATTTTACTTGTCAAAAGAAAGGCCAAGTACATGTAATTCTTTGGGGAAGTAAAACTTGAAATAAATTCTGTTATTTCTGCTTCTACCCTTGTACGAAAAAGTGCTATCACTCATCATGTACATTGTACATGTGCACCTACATGTGTACGATTTTTGTTGTACATTGTAGGGGGCAAAGGCCAGTACTCCGTGCAAGTGCAGTGGACCTACATGTACAGTACATGTAGTTTTACATTTTGTAGTCTATAGATATTACCTTCTGATATTAAATGTAAAGAAGTCTTTTGCTTAGGAAATGCTTTTTTTGGACATGTTTGCAGAACTAAATATAATACATGTATGTTTGTGGTGGCAACTTTTTTCTGATATTCCAATGCTCTTAGGCCCGATTTACACGTGCGTCGTTTATATGTGTTGGGCGTAAAACGACGCGAGCGCGCATGCGGCGCCGCACTGCGCATTTTGTGTGACAGATTTTTTATCATGTAAACAACCTCCGCCACAGATGCTTTTTCTGCGGCACGTCCAGGAGGTACCACAGGAAAACCGCTGCGCGGCGCCGCGCATCTGTGGCATCCGCGCATCTAAACGAGCCTAAGTGTGATCCTGCATTCTTCCAACAGCCCTACCTGTTGATACTGATAGGGTTGATCCGGATGAAACCGGCACACTGCTCGAACGTCTTGGGACCGAGCCCCTTCACACTCCTCAGCTGCTCCCTGTTGATGAAGGAACCGTTGGCGTCTCGCCACTCCACCAGCTTCTTGGCCTTGCCGGCGTTCAGCCCCGCAAGACGTCTGGAACAGGAGCGGGTCCTTACAGTGAACATCTTATTACAATTTAATTAATTAGTTCTCAGATACGCTTTTTTGGGAAAAAAATTATAAAAAACACAACAAATTCAGGTTCTGCATGAATCACCTCTAAAATAATGATTATCATATTTTGGTCCCAACAGTTGAAGAAAGTCCTTTTCTACATGTAGTACATGTAGTTGTTAAAGTTTTTCTACATTGTACATGATTATGTACCTGTACATTACAGATATTGATGAACTTCCCCTCCCACACATTTTACACACAGTTTTAACTTATTTCTTGTGCAAAAATCGTTTAAATTGTGTTTAGATTGTGATTGAAAGTCATGTAACACGTGGTTAATTCTCGTGCAAAAGCCATGTAAACCGTGTGCATGTGGCTATCTACATTGTATAACGCATAAACACATTCAATAACATGAACATCCACCCACATTTTACACAAGAAATGAACGCATTTTTAATCATAAGTGCATGGCTTTTGCACGCATTTTAATCAAGAAATGCATGACTTTTGATCATGATTTGCATGTATGTAGATTATTGAAGATCAGTACTGTACATTCCAAGTGTTACTAAAGGAATTGAAGTGGGCACACAGTGCCATAGCCTGGGCATGTCCAGGTTCTGTCATCACCAGAGGAAGCCACTAAATCCCAAGGATCTTCTGTTTAAGTAGTGACTCAGCCTTTCCATCAACACATTCTTATCCCCCCACTGACTGACCTGTGTGGCTCACCTGAGTAAGGTTTCTGAGCAGACGTTTATGTCGACCCCCACAAAACTGACGCACTCCTCCACAACACCATCCAGCGCTGACTTCAGCATGGACTCTGATATGTCATGCTGCAACACAAAATAAACCATCAGCAGTTAACTTTTCAAAATGTTTCAAACGTATATCTTTGAAGGGGAGGGCATTCTGTTGTTTTGTCTTTTGGCCACACCAATTTAATTTGTTGGTTCTCGGATCTTCATAGAAAGCATAATGAAGCAACAGGATAAAAGAAAACAGGCCTATGTACAGTCCCAAATGCTACAATTATTATAGGAGCCATGAAGTCAACATTCGAGAGTACATGTAGTTTATAATTCAAACAATGACTTTTAAACATTTAATCGAAACACTGCATTGACAGATGGGAAAACTGTAAGCAAGGCAAGGACTTGTTACCGGCATGTTGAGGTCAAGATATGTATTTGAGCATTTTGGATTTGATTCAGAACAAAACTGAATTTTTTTTGCAAATTAGAAAAAAAATGAAGTGGACAAATCTGAAAACCAAAGTTCATGTTATATATAGTTTGTTTATGTTAGATCACTGCCATCTGCAACCTCTTGGACAAGTGTAACCCAGGAGGTCATTAGGTCTCCTCTGTGTAACCATGCCGTGTATTACTGTTGGCTGCCAGGGAGACAGAAGCAACCTGCCGTTTCCGCTAAATGTGTACTGACTGGGCAGGGCTGCTGGTCTGGATTACATCATCCTGAACTGTTCTGACACTGTGGTCCTCTTCAGTAAGCACAGAAGAGCCCACAAGTCCTGACACCGTCTGGGGGTGTTATGGTTGTTAAAATATGCTGACTAGGTCAGAAGGTTGCATGAATTGATTGATGGATCAGTGCCAAAAAGCAAATATATAACTAAAGGAGCTACTGGGTACATGTATTTAAAGGCATCCAAAGCCATGCTATGGGATATCTAGAGTTGATTCAACTTACATTAAAACATTAAAAATGACTTTGAAAAGTTTCACTGACCTAAAATTGCTTTCATCACAGTGCTAATAAAGAATTTTTATGACATGCTTGTGGAGATAACCATGCAGTAGCTTTTGATTCTGGGACATGTCAACTTGAGTTCCTAAAACAACTGTACACATACATGTACATGTATGTATGTTTGATTCAATGATGGGAAGCACCGTGTTATCCAGGACAGTAATCTTCTCCAATATTTTCTACAAGACGTAGTGACAGAAGTGCACCCAGGGGCATTTAGTTCCTATGACAGCTATTTCCAAGGATACAGAAACAAGACCACATGACAGCTGTGGCCACTTTAAAAACATGCTGTTTCCATGACTACTGGATGACACCAATGTACATGTCATTGCCATGGCAACCAGATGATATCAACACATGCAAAACATGTCAACGCTTGAACCTGAGAGACATTACTAGTACTGGTTTAGGGCATTGGAAACAGATGGACAGGTACAATGTAGCTTTTTGCTGCTCATATACAACTTGATTCTCAAGTTCTTATCAGTAAAAATCCTCCACAAGCCCTAAGTGGATTAGATGGTACAGTTTGCTACAAACCTGATACATGCCAACTCCAATGTTTTTAGGTTCAATCTTCACCAGTTCCACCAGAGGGTCCTGTAGTCTTCTGGCAATGGACACTACATGCGGAGAACAGAATTCAGAGTTTAGTATGGCAAGGAATCCAATAGTCAGAGTATTTCTACTGAACTCCCATGTGTACAGGGAATGCATTTCAGTAATGCAAAAAACTGTAAGTCCAAAAATCTTATCATAAATTAGGCCACACCGTCTTTAATTTATGGATGACATCCGCGCGCACATTGATTTTCGCCTGTTCTAAAAAAAAACAAAAAAACAAGATCACGTCCTCTGGCCTGGCTCTGGCCTGCCAGGGTAGTCAATGGCAGTTAGGGAGCCGGCGGTAACTCTGGAGGATGGCACTCAGGCTACCGAAGCTCCACGACTCAAGATCTCAGTACACACGTACAGTGCCGATTCATAAACTCTGCAAGAAGCCAGCATGTACCGGCTTGTCGTATACGTCGCTAAGTACTACCGCAAATTTACAATACCAGCTTTGTTATTCCTGTGGTTTAGTAGCATTTTTGGCCGGAATTTTTTTTTTTTTTGCCCGCACTAGTTTGGGGGTCTTCAGAGGATGTCATCCATAAAATTAAGTCAGTGTGGCTTAATAATCACCTGCACTCCTAAGGTTTGGGTCCAGGTCTGGCATCTCTTTCTTAGCCTCATCAGAGACACTGTAGATGGATGCTCCACTCTCGTTTACTATACTGAAATCATATCATACCAAACATTCAGCACTAGTTGTGTCTAATACACTTCAAACTTACTGTACAAGAGGGTCTGCATGGGGGTATCCTGACAACATTTAATGGTAAACTCAGAATTCTATGTTCATAACAACTTAAACATATATTTTACACCATTTAACAACTTTTGGCTTTTACTCGTATCTGCTAGCCATATACAATGTTTCTTGTGCTAACAACAAGGAAAAGGCTGGATGCTATCATGTCTGCAACGAACACATGGAAACACTTAGAAGTACAGTAGTAGCTTTGAAGTGGTTAACCTTGACCCCATCATTACATAACAGGGACATTGACTGTGTGCCAGGGATGCTAATCTGTAGCAGCTGGGTGACTGTTGTATGAGATGGCTTGCTGTCATGTTATCTAGGGCTCAAAATACTTTTCTATAAGTACTGCACCAGTACCATGAACTTATCATTAAGAAATAAGTCCTCGACTTCTTTTTTCTGCACCTGTCAACACTGTGAACGTTTTGTGAATATGTCCATTTTTCTCATACTGTGAACTTTTGCTTCTGTGAACATAGAGTGAATTACAGTAGATTGACATCCCACTGCCCCTACGGCCTGAAAAGGCTACTGGACAGACGACTGACCAGTAGACGACGTCCAGTGGCCGGAATGTGCCCTGCTGGATGTGCTGGGAGAAGAAGGCCTCCGTCTCTCGGCAGGCCGTCCCATTGCCAATGGCAACTGTCTGACATCTGGGACAGATTTACAAGGAGAAACACATTACTACATTTACATGCAATACCAGAATTCCAACAACACAGTTTGTCATCCTCGAACTACATGCTTGTGCCCTCTGATGTACACTGTACACTACGATTTATTTCATTAGTCAGGTCAACAGTCTTGTTGTGAGGGCTAGCCCTTTATAATAGCCTCCAGCTAGTTGGGCAGTCCTGGCTGAATACATATGTCTTATACAGCCTAATATATCAAATCAAATCAAACAGTCATTACATTAATTTTAAAGGGGCATTATGTAACATTTTTGCACCAAAAATTGAAATATTTTTAACTGAAAAAACTTGTCAACATACTTCAATGATCTCACATTTCTGACCTTCACCGTTATTAAAACAGTCCACACGAGGTGCAATCATTTTGTGGCACCACCACAAACTACCAGAATGTAAACAAACATGGCTGACATCATTGAACAAAATGTTAAAGACAAGCCAAAGCCTAAACCTCTGCTTGGAGAATAGTACACCAGCGTGCAAAATACCTGGTTGCCCAGTTGCTCCAGGCAACCAAATTTTAGTTGGGGCAACCTATTTCTAAACCTAGGTAGCCCAGTGTGCTACCTGAATTTGAAGAATGCCCCCCCCCCCAAATCATGCCCAATTGGCTTACACCACTGTATCCGGCAGATGCTTTTTAATTTTAGGTATTAATGGCTATTACTAGTATCAGTTAACTAAAGGCTGTTAGAAATATTGTCAAAGGCTTATGTATGTAACATTACTTAATTTGAGGAAAGTAGTTAAACTTATACATGTAGGTGGTGGTGCAACCTAAAATTCTGATGGGCAACCTAATTTTTGCTGTAGGTTGCCCACTGGGCAACCTGGTTCAAAAAAGCATTTTGTACACTGGTAATCCACCACCAACCTGTGAATCTCCAGAATTCTCTTAATCCTGCCGGCTTCCCGGGAAGCCCTGTTGTCATGGAGATAAACAACATCTGAGTGCAGGATCTGTCCTGTAAACAAAACACTGACATCAGACAATACCTCAGGTGAACAAGAACAATCATGAACATGCTGCAGAAACCTTTATTGCAATAATTATTTATTATCTTTTCACAACTTTTACTGTGTCTATTTGTGCGTTTGCTTCAGTTTCAATAGTCTGTCATGGTCCCAGAAAAGTTTATCTCATGTCCTGGCTTCAATTTCCTGCTACATGTACATGTATTATGCATGTCTGTTTTGTGTCAATGTTGTGTCTTTGTACACCTATCTTCTCACTTCACTCTGATGAAAATGAGTACCTGGCTTTGGTTATGGACATCTTCTCATATTGGAGTGAAAGCTAGAAGTTACAGTAACTCTTTTAGTGTGTTTGAGTCCTATGTTTGAGATCCCCCTGCACTTACTGTAGGGATCCTTCCTGTGTGAGTGGTTCAAACCTTACAGTCCAGGCTTACACAGCTTTAATTTACTTTCTGTACAAAACTGGTGTTTAATTATGGCTAAAGGCAGTTTACCAGTTATGCAAAACAAACAAACAAACAGTGTTGTGTACCACCTGTCGGTGATGTGACAGCCAGCTTGCAGCCGTGCCTGTACCCCGGGTCCACCCCCAGCACCACCCGACCTCTGACCGGAGGCTGCAGCAGCAGACGCTGCAGGTTGTGGGAGAACACTGCAGCAGACTGCTTCTCCGCTGTCTTAGTCAGGTCAGCTCTTTGGTAAACAAACAAAATCAAATCAAACTTTATTGCACAACAATTACAATAGGTGCAATGTATGGCAAGTCCTTCAAAGTACTACATACACGTACAATATATAAAACAAGTATCTACACTTATCTTGAAAGTTCATCTGCATTGGTATAAGTTATCATGAAGCAGTTTAAACTGTAATTTCCAACACAAGGGATTCGACTTACATCTACCCAAATTACATGAATTATAAAAGCATAATGTGACATCATGGAAGCAGTAGATTGCTCATTCCTTGACAAAGACTGGAGTTGCACAGTCGAAAATTTGGGTGAGTCTGATCCCTTGTGTTGGAAATTACAGTTTAAACTGCTTCATAATAATGATGACACTGTACACTAATGTCTACTGTGATGCTTTTGAGTTTTATATGTTAAGACTAACACTACACTATTTTAATAGACAGTAGTTGACTGATGTGTAGGAAAATACATTATGTACAGTATGTCTGACTTTACTTTCTCTGACTTTTTCTGTACAAGCAATTAGTCTTCGGTCATGATTTTGCAAATAAAGATGAATAAACTCTAATATTACACACATAACAATTGTACAAGGTACCTACATACCAACCCTAATGTTTTCAGGACTGAAAAGGAAACATGTTTTTTCTTGGCCTTACCTGTAGTGTCTGATCATGAGAGGCTGGATCAGTCTACTGTAGGCATCTTCCACAGCCTTCTTGATCACCCCCGCCGCGTGCGGTGGAGCGTTCTGTGGTACCCATCGCCGCTCACAGAAGGTCAGGAACCTCGTCTTGACATCATCTGGAATGTTTATCTTCACTGACAGGATCTTCTGACTCTCACCTCGGTTGATGGCCAGCACCTGTCAGGTACATTGTAGCATAATGACATTAGGCTATTACAAAATAAACTTTAAGAGGGATTCTAGCTACATGTAGGTACATGCAGACCAGCACATCGGCAGAATGTACTGCACCTTTGCAAAAAAGGCATAATGTATCTAATGCATCATACTGCATCATACGCCGGTGAAGGTTAGACATCCAGGTAATAAGATACACCAACAAAGTTACTCAGGCACCTGGATAATTATGATTTTTGAAATGGTCAGACATTTCAGGTAGCATCCACTACCTTTGGTCAGTGTCACTGGAGAATTGTCAGGAAAGCAGGTTTATAAGCATGAACTATTGAGTGATATGCAAATAAGTGAAGACAATTTCTATTTTTTGAAGTCCAGAAGGAAACAAAAGTTAGACAAGTCAAGTACATTGTACAAGTGGCACATACATGCTGGTATTTTCGAGGCACTGTACTGAGTTCTGGAGTTCCATGGAGGTTTGGCAGCCTGGGTGCCGTCTTCCATAGTTATACCGCTGGCTCCCTATTGTCGCTAGCTACCATGGACTATGAAGGATGGCACCCAGGCCAGAGCCTTAAAGGAGGTGTTTTTTTTTTAAAACAGGCAAAAACGAATAAGCACATGGATGTCATCCATAAAATTAAATTGTGGGCCTAATTTATAAAACATTGAGTGTTGAGAAGTCTCCTGTACCTGGTGAGGTTTGATGAACTTGAGAGGACAGGAGAAGGTGTAGTACTGCTCAAACTTGTGGGTAGTGTTCTCCTCTTCCTTCTCCTTCTTGGCAGTACTTTTAGACTTGGTAGATTCCAGAGTGACACGCCCGGCCTTGCACCTATATAAACCATGGGAGGAAGCCAAAAGTGACATTTTCACACAGTTAACAAATGAGTCTTCTTGATCTTGTATTACCGGTAGTTGTATTTGAACCAACTTAACCAAAATATAGCACTTTTCCAATTTGGAGCAGATTTTCTGAGCTATACAATACATGTAGTACATGTTCACTAGTGCTGGATGATTTTGCCTAACTGCGTGTAGAAGACTTCAGCATATCTTCATGTTTGCCTAACTAGTAACTAGTAGTACATGTATATATAGTAACAACTATAGCATCTATCAATTTTCTACTCATTTTTGGCATACATTTTATGTACACAAAGTCATGTAGTAACTAAGCACTGTTACACTAGCATCACTAGCAGCTTACAAATGCCAAAACAGAATCACTGACAGTCACAGTATTAGCAACTGGAAATGTACTAGAAAGGAAATATTTACTAATGGTCTAACCTAACAAACTATTGCTTCAAACAAATTCATATAAATGGTTACCAGCCCTTCCAACTTTGTCCTGCCACTTGCTAGCCTGGTTACCAAACCTATTATAGATCCCAAGTCCTACGGCCTCTATCTGCGGAGAGGATGTAGGACTCGGGAGCTATGGTTTTGGTAACCAGGCTACCACTTGCTACATAATGTAACTTAATTCAACAAACACAGGGTGTCTGCTTCAGGACCAGTTTCCATGGTCCAGGTAATTGTTTGTTACGAACAGAAGAAGAAAGAAAAAGAAGAGGAAATGGGGGAAACATACATTATAAACACAGATAAGTCGTCTGAGCAGTTTTACACCTACATAGCCCTGATAGTGTCCATAGTCTCCTTGTCCTTGGAAACCATGTCTGCTATGATGTGCTGAACACCTCTGTCTACTTCCTCTGGAGACTGGAGACCTGTCAAATTAATGGTTCAAACCTCAACTCCCTTGTATTTGTATTGCTGGTCTGTACCAGAATAAAGAAACTTTAAGGTCTTGAAATAACTCTTGTAGGTTTTTTTATATATATATATGATTGTGTATATAAGGGATGTAGATAGTACTATTTCCATATTACTTCCATACAAATATTGCTTCCAAATATTACTTCCATACAAATATTCTTAGCAAGGTAAGTTACCATTTGGCTGGCCTGTTTGTAACCATAAACTTTTGATAGCACTATTCAACAAATATTATACATGTACATTTGTATATGGGTTTAAAGCACTATAATCGAGTTAGTCTGATGACAACTTGACATAAACAATTTTAAGCATTTATAATAATCATTGTTATTTATACTACACATCTGAAATGCTCTTTTTCTACTTTACTAACCTTCTACCTGCTACCTAACCTTGTAACCAATGTAACTTTGGTGCCAAAAGGCTACTTCAGCAGGGGGAAGGTTAATAACTCACCTTCCTCCCCTGGTTTGACCAGCTGCTGAGGCCTGTAGGAGTGTGGTTGTGACAACAGTCCCACTGCTGCTGGTTCTAACCCCAGCTGTCTCGCCCTCTCAGCGAGAGTCGCTTTACTACCAACTTTGTACGGGGCATACTGAAGACAGGAGGGAGGAAAATGCATGTAGTTAATATAAAACATATACCACAATATTCATAAAAGAGAAAAACACACAGTGACTATCTCTAACCAGTAAAATCCTCTCCTGGTTTTGGTTGCTTCCAATTAAGAAAAGATTTTAGGGCACAGCAGCTAGAAACGTACATTTTTGTCTGAAAATAGCAAAAAAAGTCCCATTTTACACAATTATAAAATAGTGTATGCCGAAAGTTAGGAGAATGTTCTAGCTGTGGGCATGTGTCCAAGGCTCCCCCATACCAAATTCCAGGTCATTTCGATTTAATGTCAGGTTGCAAGAGCCGAAAATGTAAATTTTTTGTCTGAAAGTATAGCAAAAAAAGTCCCATTTTCACGATTTCAAAGTGGCATATCACAGTCAAGTCTTCTGCTTATTGCACAAAACTGGCGTGTTTCACCTAAAGGTGGTTTGCTGGTTATGCGAAACATTAACCAACAAACACTTGACACAGTCATGTAACTAACAGGCGAAATCACATCAGTAGTAACAGTCAGCCATCGTACCAGGTGGTCCAGCTCCTCTATAGTTATGGATCTCCTGATGGCAGCCAGTAGTCCATCTGTCATCTTCCCTTGCTTCTCCACCTGCTTCACCACCGTACCTGCCTTTGACTGCACTCCTCTTCATGTACAGACACAAAAGAGAGAAAAAAACATACCGTCACTATCTAAATCAGTAAAATCTTTTGGTAGCCAAATCTGAGGCTCCAAAAAAGAAAAGATACCAGACAGTCTGCTAGAAAAATTGTACTACAATGCCAAATTTGTATGCTCATGCAGTACATTCATCTGTCAGGGTCTATGTCCGGTATGCCTAAATACCTCAACCGACCTCAACCGACCGCGTAATGGGTTAATATGCAGTATACATGGGCTAACAACCTTTTCCAACGCTCTGGATACATTGTCTATGCTTGTATGAACGGAAAAAACACTGTAACTCTGACGTATTTACCAGTTTTTAAAAGTTATTCCTCTGGTTTGACGTTAGAATGCTTTTAATGGCCGCCATGTTGGGTCGCCATGGTTAGGCCTGCATGGGGAATTTCTGGACACCTTTTGCTTTATACAGGCAACAGAACGCAAAGATGTTGGTTTATAAATCATAGTAAAGCACAAATACTATAATAACCAACTCATATTTACTAGTAGCTATATACCGAGTGTTTTCCAGCCTGACATCCAAGCTGCTAAGCACATACGCCTACCGGCTTGACCTCCATTGACCTCCGTCAAACCAGAGGAATAACTTTAAAAAAACTGGTAAATACGTCAGAGTTACAGTGTTTTGTCCATTCATACAAGCATAGACAATGTATCCAGAGCATTGGAAAAGGTTGTTAGCCCATGTATACTGCATATTAACCCATTACGCGGTCGGTTGCGGTCGGTTGAGGCCGGTTGAGGTCGGTTGAGGTATTTAGGCAGACCCGTCTATGTCAGTATCTTTCAAAACTATATAATTTGTAATATAAAGAAGTTGGCCAAAGCCAAAATGAAGCAAATATAACTTAGGTGGCTCGTATCAAATATATTCTGGTTCAGACTTAATCACACTTGCTAACGTCACATGTATGTATCATTAATGTAGTATTTATCTATTTCCAACTTCATGCTTAGACTTTCTAAGTCTTTCCTTGTCAAAGAATATCTGAGAAAACTGTGAACAAAAGCGTGGCATGGAATCTCTTCTAATTACTTGAGCTCCTCGTATGCAGATTGCACCTCCCTGAGTCTCTCAGCCTCCATGTTTCCCGTTTTCTCCTTACGATATCGTGCGATGAACGGCACCGTGCAGCCCTCGTCCAGCAGTTCTATCACGTTAGCGGCGATGTTGTGATCGAGGTCCAGCCTGTCTGCCAGGACGTGTGGCGCCTCCCACAGCATGGACACCCCTGCACTGGAGGTCATGGTGGTACGGCCCGGGGCTGTTGGCTTCTCTCCCTGTTTGGTAGAGGCCATCTTCTTCGAATTCTGTGCCATGGACTAGGATGATGAAAAAAAAGGCAGCACACTGAGCACAGTCAAACAGTTATAACACAACATGGACACCCTGTAACAGTGCTAACTGACCATGCTAAATGGTCGTGCGACCTTTTAGTGTAGTGGTTAGCGTTGGTGACCGCCAAGCGGACAACTCGGGTTCGATTCCCGGTTGTGATCTGCTCGCCCCTTTCAGTTTTTACAGTGGTTCCCATGCCGGCCCTGTGAGTACTGGCACTGAGGATAAGTGTGGCAGCTCCAGGGATATCGGACTCGGAAGATTCGAGGACGAATCTTGAAAGAAAAGGGGGAGTAGTGTAACAGTGCTAACTGACCATGCTAAATGGTCATGCGACCTTTTAGTGTAGTGGTTAGCGTTGGTGACCGCCAAGCGGACAACTCGGGTTCGATTCCCGGTTGTGACCTGCTCGCCCCTTTCGGTTTTTACAACCCCTAAACTGGAGGACATGGTGCTACGGGCTGCTAGCTTCGCCCTGTTTGGTACATGTAGATGCCATATTCTTCGAATTCTGCGCCATGGACTGGGATTAGGAAAAAAACAAAAGGCGGTACAGTGGAACCTGCCTAAGAGGGGGGTACAGAAGAAAGCATGAAAAGGAGTGAAAAAGGAACCTCCATTAAAATATAACTCAATTTTACACTTTTTACACAATGTAGACAGGGGTAACGGGGGGTGTCCTAATTCCGACCTACCCCTAATTCCGTACTAGTTTGAAAAATCCTTGTCGCCGCGCTATGCATGGGAGCACGTGCCTATAAATAACCACAAGAATGGACAAAGTTTCTGTGTTGATATCGGTATTCTCACAAAGTTTGTTCCAGTTCGCACGCTCCGATAACAGACGATTGAAAAATCTGTATAAATTTGACGCTTGTTCGGGGGTTGACGAGCGTGTTAAAAAACGCAGCTTTGATTTTGAAACAGCCGCTTTGGAGCAAGTAGCGTAATGGTACAAAGAAGAGTTGTTTGGGACAGAAAAATAGTTATAGATTGTTTTAGTCATAATTTGTGTATTTTAGATACCTAACTCTCTCCTCAGATTGGCCTTTGTTAGATACTAGGTCGGAATTAGGGCACCCCTTTTGCGATAGAACGTTCCACCGGCAGAATGACGAAAAACCTGCCGTAAGTTTCGCGAACCATTACGCTTGGGTGCAAGGCGCCACACTAAAGTGAAATACACAGCTATTTAGCTTTAATCGTTGTTATCTTTATCTGTAAATATTATAGCTCGTGTTAGGCGGGTTTTTGGTGAGACAAACCATTACCAAAGGTATGTGCGTTTGCATGGAACATAGGTCGGAATTAGGACCCCTCCCGTTATATATTATCAAAAGGGGTACTCTTGGACGGATAGGACAAATAGACTTGGGCAGCTTGCTTAACGTCTTTTCACTGTTAATACTGATCAAGTGTAAACAAGGGAAAAGCACAGAGAGATAGACATAATTTGACACATGCAAATGTGGGGAGGGGGGCGTCTTCTATACTGGACTGTTTTCGATGATAGAAAGGTATGCTATCGTCAAATTATGTGATACAACGTTAGCAAATGTTAAATGTACTTACTACTAGTATTAGGTTGTAGGAAAAGCCAGGCTATTTACAAAGGTACGCCTGTGGTGTGGTCGAAGAAGTCCCTGGCGTGATCATGCCGCGAATCATCACACCAGCTGCATTGTGACGTAGACGTGGTGGTTTTGCAGTGTTCAAGTCTCGCGGGCCGTGCAGTAGCGCCGACTATCGACATACAAAGGTACTGAACGCTGCTTTAAAGTACTAGTACATTGGTGTGGCAGGAAGAAAGTTTGGGGAGGGTATGAGCCACAAGCAGTCAAAATTTGCGAAAATATATTTCTTACACCAGGTTAGAAGGTAAATGATGGGAATAACATGCTTCTGGTGTATTACTATAACGCAGGGTGCTGTAACTTCGGACGTCCCCTAACTTCGGATGAATTTGTAATTGTCTAAATATGCAGAAGTAAGCCTGACCTGTTGTCACCTTATATTTAGTATACATGTTGAAAGCATCACCATGCATGAATTATGTATTTATTGTCATCATTTGCATAATTTGTGTAGAAATGTTCATTCTGCCAAACAATAGGATTTCCACCTTACGATACATGTAATTACCATAAAGGAGATGTCAATGGACATAGACTCTGCTAATCAGAAACTCATTTGCATAATCAATGAGACACAGTGAAACAAGAATTTAACAAACAATCTTTATTATTACTTCATGGAGGTATGAGATCTTCCAGCTCTTGTTCTGATATGTGTGCAAAAGCATTACTTACAGGCACTCTATGATATACACTGTATGTATGAAACATTGCATGTTCATCCGTGAATAGTTTCATCAGGTTGGTAAGACACTGAGTAAAGAGACTCTTTTTACATAACCAAGTCTTTTATTCAGCCGACATTTCGGTGACCATCTGTCACCTTCCTCTGGGCAGTTCTGACTGGTTCACATTACTACAAAATGTAGTATGTATATATATCCAACTTCTGCACATTTGGGAATGTATTGTAGATACATTTCCCTGTAATCCAATCATGCATATGTGTAGATATGTAATATTGTACATTTGGCCATTTTGGGAATGCATCTGTAGCAGCGACACCCGTGCTGCAGTGCAATGTGAACCAGTCAGAATTGCCCTGAGGAAGGTGACAGACGGTCACCGAAACATCTGCCGAATAAAAGACTTGGTTGTGTAAAAAGAGTCTCTTTACTCATTGCATGTTCATGTTGATATGATTATATCAAAGGCAGTTGTACCACGGTATGTTCCAAAATGATTTCAAAGTATCATTAGCAACAGGCATTATACAATGTGCATGGCTTTTTCTTATTTGAATATTGCCGCTTCCTTATAAGCTCTTTTATATTTATAAATACATATTTAGAAATGACAACATGGCATATCATTCCCCTAAATGCATTCTATCATTGCCCCAATAATAAAATTGAGCCCTTTGTAGCAAAAGCTTTTCTTCTTTACTTCTGAAGATATATTTTTCATACACTCTTGTGTCCATACGGACAATTCATGCATTCTTTTAGCCTTTCTTCTACTCCATATAATATATACATGTACCACCTTTAATAAACTTTTACTATATATAACTTAATTTCACATTTTGTTACAACCATTTACAAACATGCAATGATGAAGTCAATATTGGTCTATTTGATCACCCTTCACATAGAGACATGTATATACAATGTACATACATGTACACTTGTATTAGAGGTTACAGTAGTTTTGATTGGCAGTATGTACAGTTGATAGAACACAATGTTGCTCAGTGAGGCTTGAGAACAATCTGTAGCTTGAGACTGTCGTTGACTAAATAGTGTGAGTCAGGTGAGCTGAGTTCCTGAATGGGGATGATGTTGTTCAGCAACATGATTCTGTTCTCTGCGTTGAAGAGGAATCTGCGCTGGACCACCTGCTCCACATACTCCACCCCCCTCTGCTGTCCGCAGATCAGTATCGCGACCTCCACGTTACGAACCTCCGCGTCCGTCGACCGCAGGATGAATCGGACCTCGCAGCTCTCCTTGGGCTCGACAAACTGCATGCGGACCCAGCTGTGCATGTAGCACCCCTCCCACCGCACACCCTTAGGATAGAATTCCACCACCCAGCCCCACTTGTCTACATCCGCGTTCGAGTTGCTCTTCTTCGTTTCGAACTCCAGCGTCCGTAGCTCGCACGTCGGCATGGACGAGTATTCCTCGGTGACTAGTCCGGCGCTGAACTGATTGTCTGTGTAGTTCCGGCACCAGTACTTGATGTGCTGGAGCTGGTTGTGCGGCCGGTCTGACCGCGGGAGAGCGTGGTAGCGGAAGGCCTCACTGATCTCGGTGGTGTAGAGGTCCGGGTACTGCTGGGCGAACTGCGTACTCTCTAGCTGTAATAGCTGCTGGGGAGTCATCATGGGAAAGCGGATATGTGGCAGGAACTCGGTAAGTAAGTCTTTCGCTCTCCCCAAGTTCGGGCCGCATTCCTCGCGGATCCAGGCCTCCACCGCCACGTAGAGGCTAAACTCGTCGCGGATGACAATATCCGAACTCTGCAGCAGAGCCAGCAGGGGTTTCTTGCCCCAGTTGAGCCAGTCGGGGGACTCGACCACCGTCTCCATGTTCCAGACGATGAACTTGTGGCACTTCTCCTCCAGGTTCTTGTGGTGGAACATGTGCGCCTGCTGGAACCACGAGACGGCGTGCGTGCTGTTGCTGTCCGCGGCCAGGTGCTGCGTCATGAAGTTCACACAAAGGTCCTTCAGGTTTGTCACGTTGTATTTATCGGCAAGAACTAAAATCGGAAGTACCGTCTCCATGTTCATGTAGATCTGCCCGGAGTACATGTAGTGCAGAAACTCCGCGAACACGGCCTCGCACTTCGGATCCTCCTTCAGCTCGATGACCTTCTGCTGCGCCTCGGCCCAGTTGGCGTGGGTCAGCATGACGCGGAACACGTCGCTGGCGTTGACCAGGAACAGCTTGTGCACGTGGAAGGTCCGGTTTCCGACCTTGAGCGTGATGTCGCTGAACTGGGAGGTGACCAGCAGGTTGGAGATGCTGCAGAGGAAGGCCGGCGAATTGTCGATCAGCTCCTTGGGAACAGTCTCTTCCTCATCCTCCTCAGGATGGTCTCCTTCTTCTTCAGACGCCATCTGATGGATAAGACAATATCTTTAAGTTAACCTTCAATAGAAATATACGCACTTACAGAAAAGAGAATTGATCAAACATCTTATGTCATCCAGGCACTACGGTGTAAATGAAAAACTATGTAAATTTGTTCATGCTCATTTCAAAAAGAGAGAAGAGATCCTACATAGACGTAGCACTTGTTCCTCCTACCTCAGTTATCTAATGTAGTACATTTGGCCCATGTAGGTCGTGAATATGCAATAAACTTCATTGTCATTGTCCAGTCTGAAATGATAATATCCTGTTTTCATTCATTTGTACTCATTGATTTTATAATTTGTTCAGAAATGGTAAATACTCCCAAAAATTAAATTGTGTGTCTAGAAATATTTCTTAGGAGCATGCAGTGCTGCCATCAAAACTTGCATAAGTCCAAACGTTAACATTATATACACAATATCTATTTCATTAACGGCAAAGAGGAAGATAAACTGCATAGCTAAACAGTCATCATCATTACGACCTTCTTTAATTTGCATCCTTGCTCTGTGATCATGATACTTTCACTCTGCATGTATCTATGCACAAAAAACACAATATTGGTGCGATGTCCTGCATATCAATGTTGGATACAATGATCTGACTTCATACTCATACTGCACCTAGATTTTTGCTGGTTTGCTGATCATCTTGTGGTTATGAGCACGGGTCCTCCTAAATCAAAATGTTATTCTGGAGCCCAGGATTTGTTTTTGCTGTTGAATATAAACAACCAACAGTGATTGTGTTTTTGTATGTCTGTAAGTTTCGTAGAAGGGACACTTGCCTTGCAAGTTTCACATAATTTTATCATACTTCCTGAAACCATATATAATTTGATTGAGTCACTGACAGTCCAAAGCTTTCTCTAAACGGTTCGCAAATGATTCTCAATTCGTATCAAGTAGGAACAACAACAACAAGAGGACCTCCCCGCCCTCTCGCCCCCCTCCCCACACAAGTGGTTGCCAGTGCAGTTTCTTCAGACCGATCGATACACCTTCACTGACAGCGAAGAGACACCACACTGCGGATGACACACATAGACACTGTCGGGTTTCACATTTCCCCACCAACCTTACCTTAGTCCGAGGGCTGATATCGTCCATCGCACGCCCGTACCTTCCGCCTGTCTCCGCAACCACATCAAAACAAACCTACTATATCACGTACGCCACATAGCCAGACTTTATTTTCGATTTCCTCCCTGCCTACTGCTTCTGATTGACATATTGACCTTATATTGGCACGTATCGCCGTTTCTCGCGAGACTTCACGTCGCGTTGCTGACTGGACCGTTCTATTCTCAACGAAGGGGTGACTATGTGCCAGCCTGTTTGTCAAGTACTACAAATGTATTATAAAAAAAAAGTACTAGTACACAGTACTTAAATGGCTTCCACAAATGTGACAAATCTCAAGAAATACTGCAGTAAAAAGATTTTAAAACGTAGAGAATATATAACCCAGTGGACACCATCACACGCTTGTCTTTACTCGTGTCCAAATATGATTGAATTCGAACAATGCTACTGATGATAATCTCCAGTGTAAGGCCATCTTGATTTGATTATATGGATGACATCCACTAGGAACCCCAACACTGATGCGAGCGTGCGAATAAAAAAACCTTTGGCAAAAATAAGTTGCCTTCATTATGAAATCTAGGGGGTCATGAAGGTTGAACAAATGACACTGTATTTAATTGGCATGTTAAAATTCTCATTCTAAAAAAGACTCATAAAACTCGACGGAATCAATCAGAAATGAAATGATGATGATGACAAACCAAAAGAATTTTAGATTTTTATTAGCATTTGAAGAATAAGCGAGCTAGCGAGCAGTTGCAGTCTCTTCTGGTTGTCTTTGTAGCGTTGCGTCTGTTTACTAGTGCTGAATAATGAGCAATGATGTAGAAAATGCCTTTCTCTTGTCTGCTTGTGTTCGTCCACCGTGTTCAATAGGCCTGTAAGAAATCAGAACAAAAGAAATCAGTACAAACGTTAGTAACTCCGTCGTATGCTCTGTTCTAATACTAATAATATACTTGGAAAATTGAAATGTGTCTCTTTCAATGTTCACTATTCAGTGAAGATATCGATGAAGATGATAGCAAGAATAAAAAGACAGCAGTATTTTGCAGGGCACATAGATGACTATCCAATGAATATCAAATGCCCTCAGTTTACGCGATCGTGCGACGATTGCGCGACGTATCTAACCCGGTCCAAAGTAAACACCGTTAAAGGCTCAATTACTGTAATTACAATGCGGCTTGAATGTAGACTTTCAGTACCTGGGCGTTCAAGACTTCATCACTGT
The DNA here is from genome assembly GCF_001625305.1 of Branchiostoma belcheri. NCBI lineage: Eukaryota > Metazoa > Chordata > Leptocardii > Amphioxiformes > Branchiostomatidae > Branchiostoma > Branchiostoma belcheri. Next base: position 1,620,431 of record NW_017804243.1, on the reverse strand, counting down.
CATGTCCTCGTCATCACAGGCGTCCCCTTTCCCATCGCCGTCCATGTCAAGTTGGTCAGGGTTGTGGATTCCAGGGCAGTTGTCCTACAACCAAAAGTTGCATGGATTCAATAAGTGTCAAGTTAAAGTTTATTACAAATCGCCATGGTATCGAGACAACAAAAATACAACAAAAAGTGGCTGCGCTGCGCTGGGGGGCCCAAAACCAATCTCAGTGACCATTGCCTTCACAAGATCTACCCACATACCAACTATTCATTCAAGTTGTTGCTGGCCCAAGTATTACCTGCAGTGATATCGATCGACGACATGCACAGAGAGTTGTGAAGACGACTAGTCATGCCGCCGCAGCGGAAAGATTCCGAGCGACCTCGACTGACTAGTGTGTGTGTGTGTGTGTGTGTGTGTGTGTGTGTGTGTGTGTGTGTGTGTGTGTGTGTGTGTGTGTGTGTGTGTGTGTGTGTGTGTGTGTGTGTGTGTGTGTGCTGGCCAAAGTATGAAGAAACTTAAACGATCAGCCACAATATAACGCCTTGGGCCAAATCCTCTTTCACGGACATGACAAGTTGTATCATTATGAGTAACAACGTTTTCATTAGACAGTACTTATCTAGAATAATATCTTTTGAGTTCGGATATTCAATACAGCGATATCATATCACAATGTACCTATTAACAGCTAAAACCAGTATTCAGTTGAACACCAAACAATTATCGTTTACTTACCACTGAACAGATGTCGTTCCCACATGAGATGGGGACATCAGAAAAGTTGTCCAAGTCGTCATCACGTCCACAGACGAGACCATCGCTTGAGCCTGCCCAGCCGTCAGCACACTGCAAATAAGAAATAATACAAGCTATTACTAGTATATAGATGGCGAAAGAAAGTCATTTGGCTGCTACAGGAGTATATCAGAATATAAACATAAGGCTTTAAAGGTATCACGTAAAGTTGCTTCAGTTTCTTATACACCATGTAGTTTCTCAGAAACGCCAAGCTGTCGGATGAGGATTGTTTTTAAGGGTTGGTATCTGGTATCTTCTTGCGCTCACTCGCCGGTGGTTTATTCGGTGGTTTATCAGTTACGGTCAAGCGTTATGTCATTGTAACACCAACGGGATGCGCGGGTCACAAACGTTTATACATGTATTATTACCATATAGCCAATTTAAACACTGACATTGTTGAATTGAAATACATGTACTATCATTCCATCCAGTGTAAATTATTGGCGAATCACTAATGTTAATGACCTAATGGTAATTACTAATTAGGAATGGAGGTTTGTGATTGGTCCACAAAGCCTCTAAAATCTAGTGTTGTTAGACGGTGACCATTAAAATAAAATGCCGTGCTAACCTCACAATGAACATTCCCGCCAATGAGACGACAGTCTGCACAAGGTGCCTCACCACCGACACATTCTGTATAGGGGACATAAAAATTTACATAAAAATCTGTTCTTACCAATACAAGCCATGTCTTGAAAGTTCATCTGTGAAGATGTCGCCATGAAGCAAGTTCCAAGACAAGAAAATTTAGGAAAGTCCAGTTTTTTTTGTGTTGAAAATTACAGTTGAGACTTGCTTTATAAATTTTTTTACATTTAATACTTATGATACACATAAACATTGACTGTTTACAAATAACTACTAAGAGTACTTATTTTGATTTTTTAAATACAATTTTAAACCTTTTCACATTGAAGGTATTTGTCAGAACGAATACTAGTATGTAGAAAGCACACTGATAACATACGCGCCGCACACTCCTCTTTGCTTGTCGCCCCCTTGGAGACAGCGCTCGTACCGACAGGACAAGGCTTGCAGGAAGACTGTCCCAACTCGTCCTGGTATTCCTGGTTGCCACACATCACACAGGTGATGTTGTCTGCTGCCTTGTAGGTTCCTCTGGGGCAGACCCCTAAATTGAAGAAAGTTATAGCAGTTCTATTTGCACATGTGCAATGGGATGCATTCTGGTCAAAGTTTAAGGACACCGATATAGGAACAGAATATTAAAATAAGGATATTAAAATAAACTCTGTATTACCATAGTATAGTACCCTAAGACTTATGTATGTATGTCTAAGTAGTGTATCTTTTGTCTCCACTTTTCTACATACGTTTGTTATGTGTCTGTTAAGTCTTGACCTGTACCTAGCCCGTCGTGGCATGAATGTAAAGGTATCTCATTTCATTTCATGAAACATTGACCCCTGCAAATGCGCCATTTGGAACTATAAGCATTAACTAATCTCGAATCAGAGGTTTGGGTTATTTTTGGCGTGTTTTTAGGCTTTTTTTATTAGGCTTACTTTTTTTGCACTGGATTTTTTTTACCCAAATTCCAATGCAAAAAAAAAGAAACCCTGATAAAAAGCCTAAAAACATGCCAAAAATAACCCAAACCTCTGCTTGGAGAGTAAGTATTAACATCTGACGAACTGATACCGTGTATTTTATCAGACCAAATTTCGTGAAAAACACATAGGCAAATACAATTTGCGCCAGATGGAATTCGAAGGTACAAGGTTCTACAGTTGCAAGCTAAAAACAATTCAAAGGTTATATACCGGTTTCCTCTGAAGCAGCGACCGAGCGCAACAAGCGGCAGCTGTGATCACTCTGATGTGCAAAGCCATCGTCACACCAGCAGCGGTAACCTCCTTGAGAATTCGTGCAGATGCCGTGGTTAGGGTCACACGGACCCTTCCCGTTGTTGGCGCTGCATTCATTCACGTCTGGAACCATGTAGAGACGAACACAATAATCAGTATTCAAAGCAATCATTCAAAGTTTCGCTAAATGCTTGAGAGCTTACATCAAAATGTATACTACTAGTATATTGTAGTGTTTACAGTGTATAGACATGTCAAAGGCAATATTATTCAGATGGCCAGAATAAAATGGAATGAAAAAATGAATGGTCCATTTTTGCACAGGCTTACAGGGATCCATGGTATGAATCAAAATACCATGGAGCACTATGCTAGCCTATGTTACCTTTTACCAAGAACTCTAGTTATGTTTTGGGTATAGCGTTCGTTTGTGAGAGTGTTTGTAACTCGAAAAGGCTTTAAATGTAGTCTTGTTGGTCGGTAGGTCTTGATGAGACCTCAAAATTATTAGATTTTCGCGGCTTGACGCTTGTGGTCGCCCACCCAACATGCACGCTACTGTAAAGGATCGCAGTCTTTAGGATGGGAAGCGTTAAACCGTGGTCCACTGTTCATTGTGCTTGTCTTGAAGAGATAGATGAATTTCCCCGGTACAGCGAACCTGTAAATACTGCACATAAACTCTGTTTTCTTTGTTACTACCATTTAGCATCAAATTAATACTTAAGAAATGATAACTGTGATGTCGACACACTTGCCTGTCTGACAGTTGACACCTGTCCATCCCGGTGTACAGTCACACCTGTAACCGTTCGTCAGATCTCGGCAGGTGCCATGAAGGCATGGATAACTGGCACACTCGACAATGTCTACAATGTAATAAATACATTTATTAAGAAATATCCAATCTGTCACAATCTTTCATCAACCAGGCAATTGCAGTATGGACGTGACGGTGACGGTGACCTCTGGACCCGAAGTAAAAGGACTATGTAGACTATAGAATAGAAAAACCAATGTCGTAAGATCAGCATTAAAATTCCATTTGACTTGGCCTGCATGTAGATATCAGATATGTGTTAACTGATAAAGAATCTATTCAAAGCTAATTAACCTTTCTTGCTATTGAATTTCAGATACATACACTTTCTTAAACAATCTGTACTTACTATTTAAAGAACCGAGCATATAGTACAAAATAGAACATCATAATATAAAAGATTTCTCTTTGATACTCACTACGGCAGTATCTCGACCCATATAGCTGGTACCCAGCCCGACAGGCACAGTCGACGTTGACGTAGCTTCCTACGGTATTCCGACAGATGTGCTCGCAGCCTCCGTTGTTAATGGAGCATTCGTCGAAGTCTTGGTTGGAATAGAAAGGTAGATTAGTCCATTGATGGTGAAACGTTAACTTCCTTTTTTTGCTTCTCCATACATTCGGATGTTCATCTTTTATCTTATTCCAAAGTCAGATATTCAATTTAGGATTTAGGAAGGGCCTCACTTGCTGCTCAGTGTCAACAGCCTTGCAGAGACCCTATTTTGTTTCAAAATGAAGTAGATATTGAACTAGCGTGTTTCAGTCATCAGGTTTGCTCCTGTACTAACTGAAAGTAATGTCCAGTTGAATAGTATCAGGAACTACAAAAAAATCAGTCATTTTACAAAAAAAAGGAATTTTGTTTTTTACCGTTTCTATTTTCATAATTAAGCCATGTTGATTTGATTATATGGATGACATCCGAGCGCGCATGAATTTTCGGCCGTTTCAAAAAAAAAGTTTTCAACCATACTGTAAATCGTGCAAAACATTTGCTAAATGAGCAAAAATATACCACAAGGTGCAAGTAAAACATTTAGAAACGATACCAATGTCGTAGAATGCCAAAATCAAAGGAAAAAAGACAAATTAATTTGAAGAGTAGATTATTCGCCATAACATATTCTGTGCCATTTGTTCAACCTTCATGACCACGTAGATTTCATAGTGAAAGCAACTTTTTTTTTTTTGCAAAACTTTTTTTTATTCGCACGCGCGCATCAGTTTTGGGGTTCCCAGAGGATGTCATCCATATAATCAAATCAACACGGCCTTACCACAAAACCGCCAGTATCCGCTGGATCCCCATCCGGTGCTGTACCCAACATGACGGATCGGTACCGGGACAGGATCTCTCCACTGCATGAACGAGTGAGTCTCTCCCATCTTGCCAACAGATATAGTTCCGTCTCGAGACCAAGTGACCCAGAAGCCTCTGTTCACTGATGCCGAAAGAATGCCTACGTTGTACATGTAAAAGACGTAATACGCAATTAGCTAAGTGTTTTCTCATTTACAGGGCTAATTTATGTTTAGAAAAGCCTTCCAGATTACCTAACAGGACAGGTGAATTTAGTGAGACATGCATGGCTGTGCTAAGAATGCCCCTAGTTTACGATCGTGCGACGACACCTTTGATTGCTAAAACATAACATTTTTCTCTCCATCTCAATGCCCGTGGACTGTTCCATATCAACTTTTTGCAGCAATCCACCATCCGAATCTTACCTCTAACCACAAATGCACACTCCAAAATGGAATATGTTATTTTGAACTCTTAGTCTTAACTTCATTCAGCCCTAATTTTAATGTTCAATGTGGGTCACGGTTCTCAATATAATGCTGCATGCTTCGACTTCAAAAGAAGCGCCAGCCGAATGTTGGACCTCGCAAGCTTGCACGCCCCCGTAAAAATTAATAGATAAACGCCACCGCACCTACAAAGCCTGCTAGACAAATACAATGCAGCTTTCACTTCCATACTTATGGTAAGAGAGCAGATTAATATTACGTATACCTGGTGTCCTCACTTCTACCAGGTTGGGTCCTTGCTTCCTTCGGCGGATGACTGACCATTGGTTGCTCCACCCACCAAGGACGATTTCGTACATTGGGTTGTAGTCATGATTGTAGGGCGACAAACCGATGTAAGCGTCGTTTCTGGCCTTAACTGTGAACTTGAAGGGCGATCCAAGAATATCTGGTTGGTTCCATTGGTACCGATGCCAGGTACCCGTGCTGGCAGTACCCACGATACTACAGGAACTGAGGCTGGTGCCTATTAGCAATATCAGAAAGGCACTTAGCAATCAACAGATGATCAGCAACTATGATCAGCTAGAATGAAGAGTATTTACCATCCTATTTTGACAGTGCATTACAAATTTTTCAATTTTATGTTTTGGACAGGACAGTTAGATAAATCTTTCGAGATATGAATAAGCCTACCCAATGTCGGAACCAGCAGGCAGAAGCCAGTGACTAAGAGGAAGAGATCCCTCATGATTGCAATTGGTGATGTTCCTCGCCTGCAGGTAGTATATTTTACAGTGAATGATCAAAGATCATGATGATGTTTTAAAGGCATCCCATGAAATATCAGGGCGGCAAAACCGAATCTTCAATGTCAACTTTCTGGTCACTTTTTTAAATGTAGTAAGTTGAATCAACACTATGTCATAGCGTACTGATATCTAGATCTGGGACAAAAAGGCAAAAATGCGATGTCGACGTCGCTGACTGAAAATGGTTGCTTCTATCGTAGGCTGCTTCTAGCTACTTATGGGCGGTACCCAAAAAATAAAGACAAGCACCGTGTAGCTTTAATTTCTAGTTCAAACGCTTAATTAATAAAATGATAATGAAATGCTAAAAATGATAATGAAATGCTAAAAAAATGGCAGTAAATGTCAATATCTGACAGATTTCCTTCTCAAGAATATTTTGCCACCCTGAAATTGCATTTGATGCCTTTAAATCTTCCCTATTTGATATGTTAGCGAGTCCTTCCTAATCATAGATTAAACTCCAAATGACCCAAATATATTCAGAACCATATCGCATAGTGAGAAATGCCCCTACTCAGACATAAGATAAAGCGGGAAATGCATTATTTGCATTTCACACCTACCATCTTTCATCTTTCATTGTGACACAAATTACAATAAGATAGACATGTATAAAACACTACTCAACTGGCAGTTTGCAGACCTGGTAGATGGGCTGTCAAATCTTCTGGCCTTTTTGCTGGTACAGAAAAATCGCAGGCTTTTATAATTTTATATCACAAGTTTAAAACATACACGGAAATGTCACGCTGATACAAATGCGACAAAACTGCACACGTAATATTTTCTAACCGCTTCAAACCACTTCAATATCTACCAAGTACAGTTGAATAGCCAAACTGAACTCGGGTTCGTGAATGGTAGACACGAGTGTTAACCATACAGGATTTTTTTGTAATTTCCAAATTCACTTCTGCATTTTATACGCTTATTGTTAGACAGATGGTGTTATGTTACAAGCTCTTGAGCAGGCGTAAATTGAGCCTAGTCATCAAAAGCCGTAGGCAGGTTTTCAGAGTCAATGCTCTTAACATTTCTTGTCTTCAAAGCTGCCGGAAACATTGTGTACTAAGGCACAGGGTGAAGGAGAAATTACAGAAATTAAAACGCTGCAAGTAAATCAAGTAAATCCTAGGTTTTTAGTGAACATATACGCACACGTTTTAATTTCTGTAATTTCTCATTCACCCTGTGCCTTAGTACACAATGTTTGCGGCAGCTTTGAAGACAAGAAATGTTGAGCATTGACTCTGAAAACCTGCCTATGGCTTTTGATGACTAGGCTCAATTTACGCCTGCTCAAGAGCTTGTAACATAACACCATCTGTCTAGCAACAAGCTTATAAGAAATCCAGAAGTGAATTTGGAAATTTAAAAAAAATTCTGTATGGTTAACACTCGTGCCTACGTGGCTGTAACTTATTATTTCATTTATCTAACTTTAAATCTTAGAAAATCTAATGAACTTAACTTGCTGCAATTCAATAATCCTTTGGTATTGAATACCGTTCTGCATGTAACATCGCATTCTTTGATTTTGACATCGGGAAGGTTCCCGGAACCTATTGCGTGAACTATGCAGGATGTGTATCGTGTGCTAAAGTAATAGCCAATATCTCGAATGATATATCTACCCGAGACGAAAGTAACATATATTGTCATATGAAGTTGACCAACAGGATACTAGTTTATCCCTATCAAGTATGGGTATTCGTTGATCCTAAAATCATACGACGGATACTGAACTCATCTCCACCCAAAGTTTCTGATGTCCGTAAAGATATTTTGAAAGTTTGTTTTTTACATGGGTGCATGTTCCATAACAGGTTTACAGACACCACTACGTAGAACAATGAAACTAAAACGTTAAATTTCAACGTATTCAAAAAGGGACGTAGTCTCATATTTGACAGACAATTAAGTACATACGAGTATCATAAAACAATGTTTATATTTTCTATGGAAAACATCTGGAAACTCTTATATATAGCTGCATGTCTCAGAACAGGTTTAAGCAATACTAATCAAAGTCAAACACAAGTATACAAAGATGACAAAAGCCACATACTTGATATCTCTACATGTTGTAATAATAGCTGATTTGTTTTCTATGTATTTTTCAATTCAGCAATTCTTTCAACTCCCGTTATTCAAAACAGTTGTAGTGTATAGATTGACTACTTAATAATCTTATGAAATTCGAGTTATTAACACTCAAGTATTTATTAGCTATATTAACAATCGTTCACGGTAAGGTTGTTTTTCTGAGTCTGAGCATATCAGGAATGTAAATAAAATTGCTATAATGTGGCTACTTACGTTGAAGACCTACACACACATGTCATTTCCCCTATGATGGCATTTCACTGTACATGCGTGTTCTACTCTAGTGAATATGTTTGAACGCAATTTTTGCTACAGTAGGAGATTAGAATCGAGCCACGCGACACGATAATCACATGGCCTTGTGTTAATTTTTTTCACTTTAATTAAGAGCATAGTGAGCAAGTGAGCAAGTTTATCAGTAGCAAAACGAACAGAAGTAGAATGAAGACTGGACCAAAAGAGAAACGTATCTCTTTTGTGCAGTAATCTCGACGTTAACAAATCCGCCGAGCTGAGAAAATAATGACTATAAACAAAATCAAAGTAAATGAAAATGTCACAAACCATTTTTATTTAAACTATACTCAACACTCGACGCCCAAATGAACAAATTTACCAATCCTAGCCTCCTGTCCCTTAATTCCCTCTTCCACATCTGGATGACGGAGATCACGTCGGGTATTTCGGGTGTCATGTTCCACGTGATCGCCTACCTGTTGTTAACACCTGTGTTATACTAATGACCATGACTGGGATGACGAAACACATAACCCCTGACCCCAAGATACAGGTGAAAGGTCAGAATGCATGTCAAAGTCCTCAAGACCGCCTGTGAAGTTTTTAGCATACGGTTTCAGCCATGATGTAGTCGTCATAATCCAGAATTAAACACTGTGCAATTCAGTGTAAACAAGAAGCGAAGGGACCAGTTGCGGTAACGCATATTTCCAGCGGTTATACATGATAATGATCAGGATCGGGGCTTTGAACCGGCGGTGGTCGACGACGATTGCCGCCGGAAGATGGCTGCGTTTTCACCGGGGAGCCACTTCGCAAGGTACGGTGACTGACAGTTCCCGATGATGAAGTCCAATAGCCCAGCTTGTGTTGTCAGTAGCTCAGTAGTATCTCAGTATGTCTAAAATTACATGTATAACGTTAAGTTTTAGGGACTCCAGATAGCAAGTTCAAAGTACAGACGCGTTGTTGATTTAATGACATTCTATTGTTTAAATAAGGGGTTTATGGAAAAGCTGGGTACCAGTCTAGCCGTGGACGACTCTGGTACACCTTTTTGCATGATAATGCCGGTGACAGAGTCGTGGAAAGCACCATAGGCCAAAACCAACCTTTGCCGTGCCGGGCCTCATGCAACGGGCCGGCCCCGGTTTTTGGTGTCGCTGGCTTCCTAACGCACTCACCTGCCGGGCCGGGGGGATAAGACCCTAAACAAACGCAGCATTTAACCACAACACGGCCTCGGAGCACGTAACTCCATACAAATCATCGGCGATCGACGCCATATTGAATTCAGGAATCGGTCCGCAAAACAGGTCGGACCCTGAATTTACGACAGTTATTTTCAACTCTCCAACGTTCAAGCTGCAAGTATGTGACGTAATTTGTCGTAAACTCAGGGCCCGGCCTTTTTGCGGACCGATACGGCAAAGGTTGGTTTTGGCTTATGGTGCTTTCCACGACTCTGTCACCGGCATTATCATGCAAAAAGGTGTACCAGAGTCGTCCACGGCTAGGTACCAGTCTAGCTTGGCCAACCAGCTGTCTACCTGGTCTGGCTAGCACCTCATTCTACTCAGATCCCCCATTCATATCTTCACGAATGATGAGACACTGACAGTGCGAGATCCGTTTCCCTGTTACTGTTACTGGTTATCTGTTTATTACCCTTGGTTCATTAAAAGTTCAAATAGCTAGATCAGTTTATTTCTACTTTTCTTGTAGATTTCTTGCTGTATACCCTTAGCAGGTCCCAGTGTAATGGAACTAATTTTGATGCATTCTGCTAGAGGGTGCAGCTGCTTTATACTAATTACCTTCGCCAAGAAGGTTATGTTTTCAGAGGCGTTCGTGTATGTGTGTGTGTGTGTATCTGTATCTGTATCTGTATCTGTATAGCCGGTATAACCGCCTTTCGGCGTAACACACCAGCTTTGCAGGCACGCGGCACGGCGGCAGCTGGCTATATTACACCGATCGACTTGTTACACCTAACCCTTGAACTTCTAGCTCTAGACATTGTTTAAAGCTATCTATTGACAATGTCTGTCTGTCTGTCTGTCTGTCTGTCAACACGATAACTTGAGAAGGCCTTGAAGGATTGTCTTGATACTTGGTAGGTGGGTAGGTCTTGATGAGACCTCAAAACGATTAGATTTTGGACCCCCTAGCGGCTTGTTATGGTACTGCAGCTGAACTTCCGGTTTTGATATCTCATGATCTAGACATGTTATGGTGATGAAATTTGGGTGGTAGGTAGCTCCTGTGCTGGGGAAGAAGTGACGTGAGTTTGGGCCCCCTAGTGGCTTGCTCTGGAACTGCAGGGATATATTCTTGAAAATATTCAAAAGAGGATAACTCAATAACCGGTTGACGGATCGTCGTGATTTTTGGTATGTAGGTAGCTTACGCGATGCTTAATATAATTATGTGACAATTATGCAAATATGGATGTAATTTGCATAATTTATGGGGAAATTCTATAAATCAGCTGCATTCCATAATAAGACAATTGAAGCTTGTGACATTGGTAATTGACAACGAGAGAAACACAGGCAGATATTGATTATGTTAATAATGACTTAATTTGCATAATTAATGAGAAAATTTTATAATTATGTAATGATAACTGCCTGTAATTTCATACTTATGGTATTTGAAACTTAAGTTGAGGTGAACATCATTAAACATAATTTATTCAAATCAGGACCTCATTTGCATAATTTATTAGGAATACTAGAATGCCTTGTTTGTTTATATAAGACTGTCTTTTGGTTGAGATTATGATAAAATGATATAATTCATGAAAATTAGGTTCCTATTTCTTAAATCAGGGGGGAATAATCTAATCTATAATTTGTCAGTCATTTGGCGAAGGTATGAGATCGGGGAACTCTAGTTATAATAGTACCTGAGTGTAGGTGTCTCATTATTCACGAGGATATGAATGGGGGGATCTCAGATTCCGAGTAGCCTGACCTGCTAGGCAGCCCAGGTAAACAGGTCACAGAAGCTGGCACCCAGCAATTGTCAATTGATTGATAAATCACAAACAAAACAGGGTTGGACAAGTCCTATTGCCCACTTGCCCGGGGCAAGTAAAAGCACTGTTCGGGCAAGTGAATATCCCCCTGTACTTGCCCGATTGGGAAAGTAAATTTTTGGGATGCGAAGTATACCCGCATTGGTGTTTGGAGCAAAACTACTCATGATTTGGCCATAATGATATTATATTAAGTCTCAAACCACCTTATTTTGATAACTCTAAAATGAAAATAGTTTTCTTGCTGGTAGTGAAAATGCATATAAAAATGTCGTTTATTTTGGGCAAGTGAAAAGTTGGTTCGGGCAAGTGGTAACGACCATGTACTTGCCCAATAGGGTAAGTGGATTTTTGAAAACTTGTCCAACCCTGCAAAATGTTTTCAGCTGCATCCCAAGCACCATCTCACCAGAAGCAGGTGGCCCCACCGGTGGTGAAGCCGTTCTCAGCTCTGCCAGAACCAATGAAAGGACTGCCCTCCATCCTGAAGTACCTGGTTGCCATGTGTACCGGTGGTACGTCGAAAAAACCCCGACTAAATAGCCACCTAATGATGGGCTACTTGTTCAAGACATATGGCCCTATTTTCAGGTAAGTAGAATAATTTTACCACCTGATTACACAATTCTTCATTTTGACCACAGGAATTCTTAGATTGATTTATTTTCTAACATGCATATATGATTATGAGCTTTGATATTTGCTTCATGCCACATCATCATCATCTTAATATCAGATTACTAGCAGCTGGTGCAGTTAACATTCATTCAATCTCCTTGCTGCCTAAAATATGACCTGTGTAAGTTGTAACTAATAGTAAAACAGATTTAAATTTGGTGCCAAAAGGCTTTTTATGCTACTTCAGCAAGGAATAGATTAACTTAGAAAAGGCCAGCAAAAGTTGTGTTTGAGTCAACTGTTACAGCCAATCGTTTGGAAGGTAACTTGTGCTATTAAACATCAATTCTTTTAAAGAACAGTCTACCGGTATATCAATTTAGCCCTCTTTAGAATAGCTTGGAACATCAGTAAGACATCTAAGTGTGCATATACCTTGGGAATTAATGCATTAGTAGCTGACTCTTTTTGCCATTTTTTTTCAATGTGACAGTCTTTGGGTAACCGGCAGAATAGGTTGCCAGTAAATCTGTCCGTGTGTCCACAGGAATAAATTTGGAAGCATGGATTCGGTGTCTATCTGCGATGCAGGTGCCGCCCGAGAGGTCTTCAAGGTAGAGGGAAAATACCCGGAACGACAGGACATTGCACCATGGAGGCTGCACAGGGAAGTCTCCGGCAAAGAGACAACAGTCTTACTCAGGTTAGTCATTTCAGTCAGTTAGACATTTCAGTCTCAAGTTAACCCTTACTCTTATAAGTTATACTATCATGAAAGTTCATCTGCATTGGTAGTTACATGTTTAAAGTTAAAACTTTTGGTCCAACACAAAAAGTTCTCTCGGCTAGAGCTTTCGACCAGTCTTTCTCAGTAGACTGACCCAGTGAATCTTGTCAAGTGGCTTCTTTGAAGTGTGACGTCAACACTGGGTCAAAGAAGCCTCGTGAGAAGCTTCACTGGGTCAGTCTACTGAGGAAGACCAGAGTGACCGGTCGAAAGCTCTAGGTGAGAGAGGTTTTTGTGTTGGACCAAAAGTTTTGACTATAAACAACCCTTATTCTTCTTAATAAGTTTTGAGTCGAAATGGTGAAAAAGGTGATGCTCTTTTTGATTATTTAATAAGAAAACTCTCACATATGGAATTCGAAGGCCAGCTCTCAACAGCGACACAGTAAGAAGATTATAAAATGAATACACTAGACATAATCCTGACTACCACGTCATTACTTCACTCCCAGGGAATTTTTGGTGTGTGTTGCTTCTGACTACCTTGCTTGATTGAATGTTACAATTCCTCCCCCCCCCCAGCAATGGCGAGAAATGGCACAAGAACCGTACGGTGGTCAGCCGCCCGATGCTCCGCCCCCAGAACGTAGCGACGTACGTGCAGAAGATCGATGACGTGGCGTCGGACACTCTTCAGCGTATCCAATCCATCCGGGCTGGACCAGACGGCACGGAAGTGCTCGACCTTGAAAATGAGCTCTTCAAATGGGCCCTGGAGTGTAAGGTCATGTTTATGTTCTTTTGGTGCCTGGTTTGTGGGATATTGTATTTGCCAATGTGAAAGGTAAATAGATGTATTAGTCATGTCATTTGGTAGTATGTACCAGTGCCGTGTGTTAAGAGTGTTCGCCTTGCATTTGGTAGGTTGTGAATTTGATCTCTGGCCAAGTCATGGTATATACATGTACTACTTTCTCTGCTAAGCCATTAGCATTTTGTGAAAGTAGACCACCCCCCACCCCCCTGCTGTATTGATTGCACAATTGTGTGGTCCAAGGGCTACAGAAACAGAGATTGGTTCTGTAGACTGAACTATGAAATGGCAGCAGCTCAGGTATGTTCTAGAAGTTTGGGAGATAAAGAGTATTGCATCATCAAATTCTGGTACATGTATATCACATATATCACATAAAAACACCAAGATGGAGGCATTTTCTACCAACACAGAATTTATGATAATGTTCAGATCTACTTATTTTCCCTCCAAAGAATGTAGTTGTAATGCGTTTCATCCTGTTCATCCTTTGTCTGTTCTAATCATGATTTCAGCTATCTCAGCAGTCTTGTTCAACGAGCGAATGGGGCTCTTACAGGATAACATCCCCCGGGAGACAGAGGACTTCATCAATGCTATACACGATGTTTTCGACTCCATCCAAGATGCAATGTTTCCAGATGCACGATTCAACATGCTTCTAAACACTAAGGGTTGGCGAAAGAACAAGCAGGCTTGGGACACTGTCTTTCAGATAGGTGAGTGATCAGCTCTTTTGCAATTGTCAATTGCCAAAAAAAACCAGCAACTAGAGTTCCACGATCTCATACCTTTGCCAAATGACGAATTATACATTATTCCCCCAAATAAATTATGCAAATGAGGTCCTTATTTGAATAGGTTATGTTTGATGATATTCACTTTCATTTAACTTTTAAATGCCCCTAGTATGAAATTCCAGGCAGTTACCAATATTGATAACATTTTCTTATTATTTATGCAAATTAAATCTTCATTAACATAATCATTATCTGCCTAATGAATTCATTGAGTCTGTAAATTATCTCCTGATTGGCATAATCAGCATCTGATTATGTCAAGCCTCAAGCGCCACTTAAGCTACCTTCATACTAAAACTCCTAACGATCCGTCAACTGGTTCTTTAGTTATCCTCATTTCAATATTTTTCAACAAATGCCCCTGCAGTTCCAGAGCAAGCCGCTAGGGGGCCCAAACTCATAATTTGATTGAGTAACAATTTCCTTGTGATGTATCTCATTGCCTGGATGTCTAACCTTCATTGACGTACCTGTTGATGGCACATTGTGTAAAGTGTTTGTAATTTTCCCTTCTCTGTTGTTAGGAGAAAAAGTGATGGACCGCCAGCTTCAGAGAGCTGAAGAGCGTCTGGCCCGGGGTGAACCAGATGATGATGGACACCTTGACTTCCTGTCAATCATCAACAGCAGCGACAAACTCACAAAGGAAGAAATCTACGCCAACACTATCGAACTGATGGGAGCAGCCATTGACACTGTAAATACATGTCTAAGATCCAACATGAAGAAGTTCTCTCACCTAGAGCTTTCGACCAGTCACTCTGGTCTTCCTCAGTAAACTGACTGGTTGAAAGCTCTAGGTGAGAGAACTCCTTTATGTTGGATCAAAAGTTTTGACTTTAAACATGTAACTATCAACACATATGAACCTTCATGATTGTATGGTAAATACGTGTCATGTAGAATTTGAAATTCACATTTAGATCTGTTGCTCAAGCTATTGTACCATTATACAGTATCTTAGATGCTTACCTAAAGCGTCTGACCATTTTCTACATGAGTGAATGAGTGGATGATTGAGTAGGTCACAAATAACTTTGTACAGTACCGGTACATTGTGATTTTTACGTTTGCCGCGGCAAACGTAAACATACGAAAACAATGCTTCCATCAACCCTTCGTTGTGTGAACATTTTCGTTTGGGTGTTGCATTCAATGTTTATCTATTATGTTTGCACTTTTTATTGTGGGATGGACCTACCAGATCACATAAACACAATTCTTATATGACAAAGTTATCAAAAATTAGACTTGAATTGTCTAAAAAATAATTAATCTGTACTACTGTATGCCCAAAGTGATTCTCAGAAGATGATAAAAATTGACATAATGGCCTTGATGAATGAATCGCATAAATTATGTTAATGTAGATGACAAGTAAAACATTGGTGCTCGCGCAACGTCTGTAATTAGTGGACAAATATTCCAACAACGATGTTTTAATTGTGGTCCACTACATTGTTGCTAAGTTTCCACACTAAAGAAACTTTTAAAGTACCCTTTTGCCGAAATATACGCCCTTGGCTGTGAAGAGAGAGGATATCCGGCCCACCGCCATATTTACTAACCGGAAGATGTACTATTTCACTACATCGCTAGATGTCGCTGTTCATGTTGCTCTTGGAAGCCCCCGGATGTACTAGAGGGCATGTATGGGGGTGATAGTGATTACGGATTACGCAAAATTTTCGCCACCGATTACGAATTAAGTAAAATTCTCAGAGCTATTAAAACTTTATGCATTAAGGCTAATATAATATTACGAATTTCATTGATTTGGAGGGCGACTGCCAACGGATTACGAAGACTAAAATGGTCCGATTACGCCTCAGGAAAAAGGGCATGCAGGCTCCTACAACGAGCATTCCAGCTCTCAGGTACGTACCGTGCCTCAGTATTTACGCCATATAAATTAAAAAAAATATCAGCAATGTTATGAGTATTAGGCATAGAGTTACAGGAAAATAGTATAGCTAAAAGTACCATGGGCAAGGGTGATCAAATCTAATTGTGCTTTGACGCGCTGTTTAACAATATTTAGTAGTCAAACTGACTGCCCCCCTCCTCTTTGGATTTACAAATGCGTCTAACAATCTCTTTTCGGTATGATATGATCAAATTATGCAAGGCTAAGTTTCTTGCTTTAAAATTGAAATTAATTACCGGCAGATGCTTGCCAATCTTAAAGTTTGTTCTCTGGAGTGTTTCTACCGTATCGCCTTAATTTTTTGTATTGTTGCATAAATTATTATTTTCTTTCTTACAAATTTTCGCTGTCAGTGGGGGGGGGCGGTACAGGCTTTTCATTCGTCGCCAGTATTTTGTTGAAAAAACTTTGAGCTTTCAAGCTATTCGGTTCACAAGTAAATCTTTCCTGGTATCAAACCTATCTCAATTTCATCAAGAAATTTGAGTGTACTCAGAAACCTAAGAATTGTTCATCAATATGGCAACATTTAGAAGTTCTCTCAGTAGTATATGGGCAATTTTGAAGACTTTGATGTGTTCTTTTAGCAACGAGAACTCAATATTTATGTGCACAGTTGCAAATTTTATGTTGAAACAAATTATTTGTCATCTCTTTCAGATGTGTCTTTGGCATTTGGATACCACAAAGCAATCAACCTATGCCACCATTCACTCAATACCAGCCTGTGCCACCGTGCACTCAATACCAGCCTGTGCCACCGTGCACTCAATACTAATGTGCCATTGTGCAGAACTTGCAGATTGTATACTGGATGAGTCCCTGTCTCACGAGTGAATTATTAAAACCAGAAACTGTATCTTGCCCTGAAACCAAATATTCAATAAACAATCTGAACACATACATTTAGAATCTGTGTATACTTGTGTCACATTTCTTACATATAAGCCATTAATTGCCTTTGCCCACAATGTGTGAAGCTATACTATCAGGAAAAAAAAGGTAACAACATTTTCAGTGAAACTAGCAGAGGTGGCATGTGATTTTCTTGTGCAAAAGTACAATGGCGGCAAACGACAGCTTTTGTAAAAGCACTTGTTTTTTTACCAGCACCAGTTGTATGCAGCCCTACACCCAACTTTGTACTGTGTTAAGTATTGAATTATCTGTTCACCTGCATGTATGGCAGACTTCAACCACTCTCCTGTGGACCCTGTATCAGCTGTGCAGCCGACCTGACCTACAGGACAAGCTGCATCAGGAGGTCACAGAGGTCATAGGTCAGGACAAGGTCATCACCTGGGGTCACCTGAAGAACCTGCACCTCTTCAAGGCTGTCATCAAGGAGACACTGAGGTGAAATGCAAAATTTTGCAGCTGTACAAGAAATCATGTATCTGTCTGAAGACTCTGAACATGTACACGAGGCTGTTGATAGCAAGTCAGCAGAACGTACTGCACCTGCGCAAAACCCTAATGTATTGTACATACATGTGGCACTTTAATTGGCAGAACGTCTCATATGAGGTCGTATTTGCACATATAAGGTTAGCATTTCAACAGTAGTTTCCAAATGTTATGTCAGAAAAGATATCGTCTGCAACAGGCAAACATATATTCTGATGCAATGTTGACCCAAAGTCCAACGAAAACCATGAAAATCCAGGGTTCTGCGTAGGCGCAGGACGTTCTGCCGACGTGCTGCTGGAAATGAAATGTTTCTGAAAATGCAAAACACAGTCTTCATGAGGGGTTACAACAATCAATCATCTGCGGCCATCAGGAGATGATACATGGTGCCTGAGTTAAGACAATGCTTTATGCTAAATTTAGACAGGCAGTTTCTCAAAATTTGACAGTATAACCTTGCTATCAATTACAGGGATGGAATACCGGTAGGTTTCTCCTTGAAATACAGTCATGCTTTTTTTGCTTAAGCTTTTTCGAAGTTCGTTTAACACGCCTATAGTATTTGAGCAAATACATCATTCTGCAACACTCTCTGTGTTTCAAAGTTTTTCTAAGATTCCCACTATTTTTTACAGGTTGAATCCTGTTGGCTTTGTCATAACTCGTGTGGTTCAGGAGGACACTGTTCTGATGGGATATGAGATTCCCGCAAAGGTAGGACTAAGGTAGAGTTTCATTTTAATTGGAACAATACTACATGTACAATGTATATCCAAATATCCCTGTCTCAACCTGGATTAGGGTTGTTGGAACATGATTTGTCGAAAAAAAGGGTGACTGCTGAAATTAAAAACATTGGGGCATAACCCCTTTTTACTGCTCCTAGAGAGAGGGATTCATTAGGTAAATATAGAAGAATACAGAATACACTATGTACAAATGTATTCCATATCACCTGAGGTACCAGCCCGACATTTAAATGCAAAATATGAGAAAATTTTGTATCACTAAACAAAAAAATTGTAACAACATAGATTCCAATGTCCAAATCTGGCATTCAAATTTTCGAAAAACGGCACACTACAGCAAACTCACACGTGCACACACACAGAAAACACCAATGTAAAGTTCTGATTGTTTGTCCTCGCCATTCCAATAGACCACTGTGTTGATGAGTCTGTATGACATGGCACGAGATCCTCGACTCTTCAAAGACCCGGAGGAGTACCGACCCGAGCGCTGGCTCCGAGGTTCAGAAGACCGTGCTGACACCCATCCCTATGCCTTCCTGCCGTTTGGGTTTGGAACTCGCAGTTGTGTTGGCAAGTTGGGCAAACATTACGACTCACTTAATATACATGGATATGGTCTAGTATCAAGTCTTTACCAGACTGGTAAACGTTGCTGGAAAATGGTAGAAATTGGGAAATACTTGATCGACTTCATAATATACCATATGAGTTCACCCATACTGATTGCAATGTCTGACTTTTAAATTGCAAAGTCTGACTAAACCGGTCATTTGTGTGATGTCACTTTTTCCAGAAATTTAAATGTCATTTTTTTTTCAAATCCCATGTAGGACGTCGAGTGGCGGAAACAGAGTTGCAGGTACTCCTTGCAAAGGTGATTAGAACTTTTAGTTGAAAATATTTTAATCCAGCTCCATATCATTGTTCAAATCTCTTCTTTACATGACAGAAGCTTTTGGTAATAAGATTGATATCATCAAAGCTTCATGTCAATACCAGAAGTTTAGTCAAGTTGGAAGATCATGTACAATGTGTCTTTTCTTGTAGCCTGGGTACCAGCATTTTTAGCTTCATTACCCTGATGCTATTGCCAATGCATTATTGCCATAGAGGTTCAAGGTAGTATATACATGTACATGTATGTATAAGGACCACGAAGTCAGATTCCTAGATACAATTAATCATACTTTTTATTCATCATTTCTTTGACCAGATTGTTCAGCAGTTCACCTTGAAACAAAGGAATCCTCGAGTCATTCCTGCCGTGACGAAAGGACTCTTGATGCCATCTGAGAATATGGACATTTGCTTCATCGAGAGGAAGTGAGCTATTGATTCTATGGTGCCCATTCAGAACAACATGAATGTACAATGTAATGTATATACATTTGTAAGAATTATATTATATATGAACAAGCAGTCACGGCCACTAAACCACGTGATTGTTTAGATACTATTAGGTGACCTAAGTACTTTTAAATGGCAAACGTCTCTTAAGCGTTTGGGGACAGATGCATGTAACGAGTGATTGACATTTCTATAGATTTCTGTGATTCAATGAGGAGGAAGTTTGTGTTGAAGTGTTAAGGCAAACATAACTGGTTCTGTCTAGGTGACTAACTAACATAGTCACTGTATAAGACTAAAGCAAAAAAATTAAGACAACACACTGTAAAATGAATCCAGCCAGGAAAGGTCGTCTTGTTTAAAACACTTTTTAACATTTTTTAGATTATTCACCTGCTGTACATGAAGCAATTAGAGTTTGTAAGTGGTGCCAGGTGATTATGAGAGTCTATCATCCTTTTCCCATAAAACTGTTTGGAAAAGGGCCAATATGAGAGTCTATTCAATAGTGGCACCAATCAACATTGATAGGAAGTACAATTCTTATTCAGTTTGATAGATTAAACACTTGTCACCATGCCTTAAAATTGTCTAAGGCTATACTCCCAGTGTTCAATTTTGCCAACAAAGATCATCTAATCAAAAATATAGCTCACAGAATGGCAAAATCAAAGTAGCTGCCATGTAAGAAACCAGGCAGCATTTTAACATTCCTGCTTTCTAGATTTCTCGTGTATTCTGCTCCTTAAGTCTTTATAGCAATATAAAATTAGCCACACATACATGTGTGTGTCATTAAGAAGGATGGATCTTTGTGAGGATCTTTAAATCTCTTCTAACTTTACAAGTAGCCCATAGAGAGCGTGCACTCCCCTCTCCTTAGTTTTCCATTCCAATTTATCGTTGCTGAAGAGTGGGTCGATGGTTACGCCCTTGCTGGATAAACCGACAGTCTCGTGCATAACGCCGTAGCTGCCGGGACGTGTGCACACTTGGAAGGCGACACGGGCTCTGTACGCTTTACCGTCAAAGTTGTCTTTAAACCTGTGTGCAAACATAATTTATGTGATTTGTTCAAAATTAAGACCCAAGTAGAAAATGTACTTATTTTGGCAATCTCCAATGGAACCAGAAAACAGATAAACACAATTCTGCCTGAAACATTATCATAATTTTTTAAGTTAATGGTTGATATATTAATATTATTATAATTTGATAATTTAAGAAATAACCAGTATCGTACACTACAAATGTTTGGATGAGTCAAAATAAAGCCTTAGCAAGATTCAGCTGAACATTATTTTATTCAATGATTATTTTAGTCAATTATTTTATTCATTTCTCAAGTTGGAGGTTAAGTCCCTTTGTATGTAAGGCATTTTAATGGTGCTTACTTTGCTGGTTCGCCGGTATTTTCTTCTCCAGTATAAATGTTAAGTCCAGAATATTTGATGCTCGGTGAGAGAAACACCTGCACGCTGTCGAAGCCCCTTCCCTTCCCTTTTCCCAGCTTCTCACCTCCAAACGTCACGTCTCCTAGAAAATAAGAAAATGATGCGTTAAATACTGCAATACCGGATTCAAATGGACACCACCAGATTCCAAGATGTGTGTTAATGAATGACAACCTTTAGTGCACATTTTTGCCACACTGGGCTAAGTACAGGTCAAAAACAAACATCATGAACAGTTATATACAAAATAAAACTAACTATCATTAGATAAATTCAACTTTCAATGGAAGGTTTGTCTACTTGCATTAGGAACATGAACTTTTCTATGGTGCTCAAGTGTATGAAGTAGGGAAATAGTTTTGTACAATCCTATCAAGTTCATTTCTCTCTTTACTATACAATCTACATTCTATAACAAAGTGGCATTCGTCGTCTATTCTATTTAATTAACAATATATAATCTTTGTTCAAGAGGGATGCTGGTATGTCTTCCAGTTTCAATATGTAGTTTGTGGCAGCTGATCCTCATTCAAAGATCACCTTGTGGCTAATTATTTAACTCGATCAAAAGGGAAGTAGATAACCGTGATGTTTATTTACCTGGCATGAGTAGTTGTGAGCTGGTCTGCAGGATTTTCTTCACCGCACTTGGGCGAGTGCCGTGGTACGCGCGGTGCCAGTGGTTGAACACGTTGAGCTTCTTGTCTTTGAAGGCTGGATTGACACTGTGGAAAACAGTGCGCCAATAAGCTCTTGTAAGTATGCTCATTTACTTGATCTACAATCATTTCAAAGTAACTAGTGTATTGGTATAGAAGTACGTACAGACATCAGTACAGACAGATGTTAGTGTCCCTGTTTTGCGTTACGTTTCTATTAGAGCTCTCAAAAACTGACCAGACAATACAAGGACGGTTGATTCAATATTACTTTAAAAATTCTTATCAGTACACAACTGTAACCATGTGTAAGAACTACCTGCATACAGCATTTGAGATTATAAGAGATAAGTCTTTAAAATGATAGTTAAGTAGGTATCATTATAGTAAATTTGACATATCGTCAGATAATCTGGTTATACCATGCTTAATTTTTTGTATTTATTTGACTGTACATATGTTGTACTGATGAAGTGACTATTCAATCTGAAGTTATATCAAATTCTGTCATTCACCTAGTACATTTGTAACATAGGTGTACATTTCAGCATTCTACTTACTTGAGACCAAACCTGCTCCAGCCAACAGGCGCCGCGTACAAAGTCGGAGGATTGCCACACATCTTGGAATCTGGCGCGCCCCGGTCCCGGTGACACGTCTCACAGAAACACTTGTCGTGGTCGGGAGAGAAGTAAGTGTCTGGAAAAAGAGACAATTTTAAGATTTGTTAAAGAAGTGAAACAAGGCAGCAAAACGATGCATCCAAACAGCCTTTCACTGAGATAGAGGCATATCCCAATATGAAACAGTTTTTAAACTGTATAAAAACTAGAAAGCAAAGCATAATGTTTACCTTTGCATATTGTCTGTTCTGTTAATTCTTGCTCAAAGCATTCAAATATATGGTGACAGGAGTCTAAATCCCTCCTGCTATAAAATTGCAGCATGATGTAGCCCAACACTAGTTACCATGGTGACAGATGTCTGGTTCAGGTCATTGATCTTATTTGTTTGGAGAAGAGGAGGAAGAAGAAACAGAGCAAAAACAATATATTTTCCTTCTGTGAAGGTAACAAAAAGTTCTGTGCCCAGCTAAGAAGAAGATAAGGTGCAGAAACTGTTTTGGTGCTAAAGGCTTTGTCAAGGCATAATCTGTTTTAATCACTCCTTAACAATTTAAGGAATTGAACAGCAATATTCGACTCACCCTCGAGTCCCAAGGTTTTCTTGAACCGCTGACAAGCCAACCAATAGTCACAGATGGTTCCCTAAGAAAAGATCCATGAATTAGTATTTGTCTTTTGAAGCCACCATTTGTGAATGCCATCTGCCTGTTCATATACATCTGAACTGTTATCAAACTTTCATGGAGCATTGGCATTAGAGAGGTATTGCTGACACAAACGCTGCAAATATTAACATGAAGTAAATAACTGAGTGTCTGAACTATTTTTCTCAGTGCTGAAAACAGGGGTGCCAAAGTATACAGTGCAATTTTACTATTATACGGTGCAATTAACTGTATACTAATACGATTGCACTGTATTCCGTAAACTTGCACTGTATTCCGTAGTATTGCACTGTATACTCTGGTACCCCTGGAAAATCTATCTAATGTAGTATTTGGCGTGCTCCAATAGATTTCATTATCTCTGGTAGCTGTTTTTTTTTAATAGGACGCGTGAATGTACTTACGGTGGGTGCAGTTATTTCAGCGGTCGCAAGAGGCGTGGCGCCTTCTTCCCCTGGAGCGCATGGATGGTATCTTTCCCTTCGTCCGGGGAAAAACTTTACAGTGGATGTAGCGCCTTTTCCCTTGTCCACCAACGTCACGTCGAACTCTCTAATGCGTGCCCTGTTGCAGTAGAACTTGAAGTTGACTCCGTAGTAGGTGTTGATCTGCTCCACGTCTGGACGGATGCTGCCCTGGAATATGGCACAGAACGTCTCATCTTCCATCATGCTCATGGTGGGAGTTGGCGTCCCTTCCTATTGTTAAAGAACAACATGAAGTCGTAACATTTCAGTCAAGAGATGATTTTATACTTGGGGGATGACTCATCAGTACGGCATGCACAGCAAGAGCCAATAGGCATGCAGCTCATGCAGCTTTCCTCTATTCTTCTTGCTGATTGGCTGTTGGCATTTAATCGGGTTAACTGCATTTAACAGCTGCAGCAACCCATACCACATTGACAGCTGAACTGCATTCAAGTGTTTTAGGGTAGGTATGTCAAAAGTTCCTTCTCAAGCATTGGAATGCGGGGCATAAATGCTTTTTTATCTTAAAAATCAATCGTTTGCATTATGCAAATAAAGAAAGATAAAATCCTAACCAATCAATAATGTAGGGGATAGCTGTCCACCTGTTGTATTCGTAGTTATATGTCACTTCATACTATATTTATATCAATATAAAGCATTGTTTTCCCGTGTATTTCCCCTTCTTTCTCTGCCATGTCGTCAAATGTGGTGAAGCCCTGCTGTATTTGCTCCAAAGCAAATGTCGGCCTTTCTAGTTACGAATGTTTCTTGTCTTACCTGTCGCTCATATCCCTCCTTTGTCACCATGCGACAGATGCGATCTTCAACTGACTCCTCCAGAACACACTCCATCCGGGCGGTCATGACTCCCGCCTCCCGGGGCTCCTTCCACTTCTTGAAGATGACGGTCCTGACCCGCCTGGCCCGGGTGTTCTTGGCTACCAAGGCGACGATTTTGTCAGGATCGATGATCTTGTCGCAGCGAAGAACTGTGAAACTGATGAAGGTAGGAAAATGTATGTATGTCAATAATAACAATTATGCTTACGTTTAGATACGAATCAAATGTTGTCGACACACTCACATTCACGCGCTCATACATGTACACACACTGTCACACACACACACACACATACACATATATACACACACACACACACACACACACACACACACAGGCACACACACGCACGCAAAGAGAGGGAGACACACACACACACACAAATAAATAAATATTGATGGTGACCACTCACCCAGAACTCAGCCGGTCTGTCTTGAAAGCCACCTTTGACTCCTTCAGTACGACATCGTCTACTTTGTCGGTGACATCTTCCCAGTCCCCGTTCTCATTGCAACTCAGAACACGAACGTGGCTGTCTTCCTCTCCAGGTGACAGAGGCAGAACGATGGTGGCCGGGCTGTTGAGAAGCAGGTTGCTGCCTTTGAAGAACTTGACGATGTGGCTCATTCTGTCACTGTCTTCCATTCCAGCACAGGTGAGGGCTTCCTTATCAACCGGAATTACCTTTGTCGTTGATGAAAATGAATGATGTTAAACATGTTAAAATAAGTTATCAAGCTTATCTTGGTTTTCCATCATAGATAATCTTCATTTTTTGTTACCTTTGAAGTTTTCTCTTGGTTGTCAGTGACTAAAAGTTACGCCATTATGGAAGCTACAGACGTGTCAGGCCAAATCACAATGAGCCTCGTTTTCGTGAAAGATCACGTACGTTCGCGTAGCGCTGTATACTCTCGCGGGACCACTTTTCAAAATGGCCGCGGAGATTGGAATTACGTCTTTTCTAACTTTACAGATTACCATACATATTTAACTAGCCACGGGGACAATACAATCAGCTAGGGCCTCTTACCTTGAAGGATATCTCTTCCTCAGTGGGGACAGAGTCCCGTGGAAGGAGCACCTTAATCTCTGTCTGTTTCGATGACTTCAGTTCTGATGCTTCCCCCTTCCTCACTCTGTGGCAGTGTTCGTACGGCCGCGCCACGACGGCGAACGAAGAGAAGTGTGTTACCTCCACTGTCACGTAGGTCTGGCCCTGAATTCAAAGAAAATGCCAAGAATATTCAACTGTCTTATTGAACCAGGGTTCTCAATGTCTCGATCAATTTTTTAAACAATCGTGCGTATCTGTGAGATACCACCTCCACAAAAAATTGTAGTTAGACACTTACTTTCTCTTGGTGGCTTAGCGTTCTCAGAGTCTCCCACGTCATCCCTTCATCCTCTGAGGTCATCACAACGTACTCCCTCTCCTTGTCGAACTTGGGTAAGGAGTGTGGAATCTTCAGCTTTACGGGCCTGGAGAAAGTCATCCCCGCCGGTCTCATCTCAATGATGTCGCTGACTAGGAGCTCGTGATCCTCTAGCTTAAGGGTCCCTTCGTACCCGTGGGGGTTCAGCACTGCTGAGATGACGGACGTATTTTCGGCAGTAGCTCTTGGAGGGATGCTCAAGTTGCAGCCGGCTGGAAGGTCCAAAGACTGCACGGTGGCTGAGACCGCTGAGATGTCATAGCTGCAGATGACAAACAGATTATTTAGCTCTTCAAGCAGTTCATTTTACTCTCAAGTGCACTAAATTATTGGGAGAACTTAACTTGATTTCTTGTTATGGCAGATTTCTGAACTGAAGGTGACAAATTTAGACACCAACCTAAACGGTTTGTCGTATTCCGCTGGCACAGTTTGGCCCAGGCGCCACTCTTCGTCCACTTCTAATGCCACTGACTTTGCCGTTGCCTTGGTGATCTCCAGCAGGAGATTCTCCATCACTACCCTTGCCGCGGCATCGATGATAGCACCTGTAGCCTCTTCTTTTGTCATCAGTTCGCTCATTTCTTCCAAAATCTCGTCAACGACGAGCATCATATCTTCTTCTTCCTTTACTGTTTCCTTGGTGACTTCCTTCAGAAGAGCTTGGATGACGTCTTCAAATATGCCTGGGAAGATGTCTTCCACGCATTGCTCTTCACCAATCGCAACGTCTGTCATGTTCAACATGAGGTCATCACTTAGGCCCTCTTCAACGATAGTGACGATGTCATCTGACAGATTGTCAATGATTGTGTCGTCGACAATTTCTGCGGCGATGTTGACTGTGACGCTGTTCAGGCCGTCTTCTGTCAATAGCTCACCGAGTACGGAGACCACGCCTTCCTTGACAATCTTCGGCTCTGGAATCTCCATAGTCGGTACGTTGTCCAGGACTAGTCCTGTGTTCGTCCCTGTCTCTTTGTCTTTCAGCTTCCGCAGGTGGTGGAGCGTGAGAGGCAAACTTGACAGGCGGCGATTGCCCTCTAAATCCAGGGTCTCCAGATTGAGAAGGCGCCCGAAGCTGTCGGGAAGCGTGCGCAGTTTGTTACCGGCGAGGTGGATTTCTTTCAATGTGGGTATCTGTCCGATCGAACCCGGAAGCGTCTCGATACCGCAGTAACTGAAGTTAAGGCCCTCTATGGCTTCAAGGTTTTGAAGTCCTTCCGGTACCAAACTTAAGGAACAGTTGTCCTCCAAGTCCAAGATCTTCAACTTTGAAGGGACGTTCAACACCAGGTCGCCCTGATGATTGTTCAACTTATTTCGCTTCATCTCTAAGCGGTCGAGACGTCCAAGTGACTTGATGGCTTGCGGGATGCTTTCAAAGGCGTTGTCGTTAAGCGTGAGGACCTTCATTCTTTTCAGCCCTGAAACCTCAGAGGGGAGGGTCGTCAGCACATTCTTTGACGCATCAAGGGTTTCAATTGTGGCCAAAAGAGTGAGGTTCTTTGGAAGCGATTTCAGCTCACAGCCGGAAAGAGCTAGATACTTTAAGTACCCAAGTTGTTTCATTGTTGCCGGAAGTGCAGCAATGTGTGGATTTCGGGAAAAGTCTATGTTCCTCAGATACGTGCATCTCGAAATATTTCCGCTGACTTCTTTTAGATCACATCCTGCCGCTCTCATCTCCTTCAGATTAGAAAGACTTGCGATGTTAACGGGTATCGACTCCAAGGGGTTGTCTGACACATCCAGGATTTCAACTTCTTTGATACTGAAGACGTCCGGAGGTATTTCTTCGAGCCTCTTGTTCGAGAGATCCAGTTCCTTGGAGGAATCGGTGTCCTTCATTCGAGACCTTAGATACGACTCTGTCCATCCAGCTTCTTCCTCCACATCTTCTTCATGATACGCGCTCTCCTTTCTGGATGGTTTTCTCGTTGGGGCCTTGCTCGTTGTTGATAGCTTTCTCGGTGAATCTTCCTTGCTTGTCATTGATGCCTTTCTTGGTGAATCCGCCTTGCTTGTTGTTGATATTTTTCTCGGTGAATCTGTCTTGCTCGTTGTTGATAGCTTTCTCTGTGAATCTGCCTTTGTTGTTGATAGCTTTCTTGTTGGATCGGCATTGCTTGTTGATACCTTTCTCGGTGAATCGGCCTTGCTCGTTGTCGATGGCTTCCGACTTTTGCTCGATTCTGGCGCCTTCCTTGAGCTGGAGGTTTTTCGCGTGCGATCCATTGTGGATCAGTTGATACCTGGTAACTTTAGCGTTGTCTTGTATTTTTCAATATGCCCTACAGATACGACACAATAGTTTTAACAAATGCACAACAGTATCATCCGATCATTTATCCTGGCTTTACAGATATCGGAAATGGACAAAAAGCACTGATAACTGCAATCCATACCTCGGCCACACACGAAAATAGCACATGAAACAAAAGCCGCTAAAATTAAATGTATTCATTACAATTTACGACCTCTAATGCGAAGGGTATACGACAAAGTACTATGCATGAAGACTGTCTGATTTTGTTCTTTGACCTACGTGTGGACCATCCAGCCTATGTCATGAGAGCCAGGAGATATATATTACAAGCAAGTAAAAAATTTAACACAATCGCAAACACATGGACACACAAACACACACACACACACACACGCACGCATGTTAGAATAACATACAAACATCAAATCTCGTATCCCAATTTCAGTGCAACACACAGAACCCACCTGCAACAATCATGGCCGTAAGTAACTTCACGCCAGTAGCGAAAGTGATCCCAATCTTTTATAGACTAATTATTGAGACCAATATGACATATGGGCAAAAATGCTACAAAAAGCATGTCATGTTGCA
Source organism: Branchiostoma belcheri (assembly GCF_001625305.1). Lineage (NCBI taxonomy): Eukaryota > Metazoa > Chordata > Leptocardii > Amphioxiformes > Branchiostomatidae > Branchiostoma > Branchiostoma belcheri. The sequence goes on along the minus strand of NW_017804243.1, from coordinate 1,591,619 downwards.
AAGCAAGCTTTGTTTAACTAATTACCCCTTATCCTTGTGGGCACTCGGCTGCTGTCAGTCTTGGGATCTATTAGCAGTTACCATTAAGAAATAGACGAACACTCAGTCTGGTCACAGTCTGAAAACAAACGCGCTATAGTTACTACAAACCTAGTAGACACAGATCATTTTTACGTTCAAGGAGCAGAACAGTAACTTCTGACACAGTTCAAGGGCGGCGTATTTCACAATGTATGTCTCATTAGAACTGCCATATTTTGTGAATTGGAAATTTGCCAGCAAATGCAGAGCAGTTGCCCATGTTGTTGTTCAGTTGCTGTGGAGAAAAGTGCACGTAGTGGCACCAGTGGCTAATAAAAGCTGAGGCAGCTTCTTTTGAAATGTTTATCTTTGCTTCAGGAGTGGTCGTTAACCAATTTAAGGATTTATGAAGCCTTAAATCAAGTTGACAGCTTCTTTGGATATGTTTATCCTTGCTTTCAAGAGGAGGTCGCTCTTCTGAACCATTGACACATTGACCCAGAGTACAATCAAAGTAATAGATCTCCATTAAAGATGTTACACATTCCTAAGGTGTGCCATTTAAGCGCCGACATAGCAGTGCATAGTCATCCTATTCGTCTGTACATTATTTGTGGAGGAACTTTCACATAGATTGTGTCTCAAGATACTTAGAGAAGTACTTGTAACTATGCCTTGCACTAGTGTTGCGTTGTCAAAAAGAGATTTATTTGGTGTGTTTAAACCATTGAATTTTCCTCCAAACTTACGACAAATAAGTCATTGTAATATTTGATTGAGGATATATACAACTGGTGTAACCTTCATGCCCCAACGGTGCAAACAAACAAACAAACAAACACGACTCTTGGAACATGGAAACGACACACACCAGTTATGTAATCTATCACTACGTGCGGCTTATTGCTTCCTTTTCTCTTTGTACGGTCATAAAACCATCTTTCAAAGGTGGTTGACAGTAGTTACAAGGGTAATGAGCTTACATGGTAAGCCCTGGCCCTGGTGTACGGTAACCCATTGCTCGTTCACAAATGAAAGATAAGGTAGGTAAAAGTAAATATAGTTGTGTCTGCAGCTGCAAGAAAGTTACCTAAACGTGCAGGAACAGAAGGCATTTTACCAAATGGCAAATCTTTATCACAGATGGCATGTGTAGTGGGATCCTTATAAACGTGCTCGAGGTGCGGCTTTCCTCAGACACGGACCATCTCATCCAAAAGGACATCCCTTACCGAAGCTAGGTACTCCTTTTCACTCGAGTCTAGTTAGAAAATATGTGTAAAATGCCTTTCTCAAGGGCACAACATTGGGAACAATTAGAGGTTCGGAAATCAACATCTTTAGAACCTAACCACAAGACCACATTGCACACCTTAAATCTTTCATGGGCAAACTGTCGTGTGTTTATCACGATCACACATACGCAAATACACTGCAAAACATGACTACAAACATCACAACATTGGGCTTTTCCTACCTTATGTTGTCATTAGTTCAAAGCCGTCAATCTTGCGGGATACATAAAGTTTAAATCTCTGCCCCGGATAGTCAAGGGACGTGCTAACCACGGACAACTGTCTACGGCACTTTCGAGTAGCATTCAGGCACACGCGTACAGTGGCTGATCAAGTAGACAGCGTCTGAGTGATGTTTACTCTAGCAAGGGCACAAGTGGTCTTTGTCGTGTTTCCCCGATAAAATCTTTCGCGGCTTGAAAGGTGTACAATGGCTGTTTATATGTCCACTGTGTAATTCATGTGCAAGAACGTATACGTTGTTAATTGAATATCCCATCTGGTATACATGAGCTTGAAAGAAATATTGCCTGAGTTAGTTTTGTTTACAGTACATTGATTTGGGCAGATATATGGTTAGTAGGAAATTCGTGATGCATCTCGCATTAAATGACATTATACCAATACGTGCATTTCACAACGATCCATAGTCTTGTTCATGCACTTGTGCACCCTACGAAGAATAAGACTCGCATACGTTCAAGGTACATTTGTATTACAGGTGTGATGCCAGGTAGGGCGCTCTGTAGGTGTTTTAAAGCGATATTATGTAAGATTTTTGCGCCTGAACTGTAAATATAAATAATTGAAATTTTCTGATGTAGATTGTCATTTTCAATAACGTTTAACATATTAGCGTTTCTATTTCGCTTTTCTGTCGACATTCTCCTGTCGAGAATACGTTGCGACAGGCCCGCTGTGTTTTTTGGAGGCTCCTAAAAAGAATGGGAACAAACGGATGATATCAAACATGGCCGCGATCCGTGGAGTTGGCAGTTTTCCAACACGTTTTTGCGGCGTAACGACGTTGATCGTTTACTCCCCAAATGTCATTCTGAACCCAGGTAGGCTTATAGCGCAAGAAAATGTGTAAATAAAAGATGTTTAAAACAGTGAAAATCTTGCATAATATCGCTTTTAAGGTGCAAAGAGCTGCTAGCCAGGTACGGCGCTCTGTTGTCAGTGTTTTGATGAGACCCTCTCACTCTGTTGACAGGTTATCACGTTTCCATGACTGTTGAGAGCAGGGTTGCTGACCTCACGTGAAAGCGACCGAACACAGGTATGTCTTCTTTTGTTCTTCTAATCTGGAGTATATTTACCAAGTTAATCCGGCCAACGTGACGGAATGGGAGCCTTGATATTCGCGTCAAAAGGTACCTTTAGAATAACAACTAATATCAACCAGCTTTGTGTGGATATTAATAACATTCAATTTAGATGAATTAATTCAGCTAATAGAGTATACGGTATAAAGACTCTCAAGTATCACGACAGTAACAACATATGTGACCTTTGCTGAAAAAAAGCTTTCTGATACGTGGTATTATTTTCATACAAAATTAGGACAATTAACGAAAATGTTAAGACAGTTTTGGAAACATGTCCTTGTTTAGAATATCGCTTCGGGGGAGACGACAAACGCTTATCAACAATATCAACGATTTAGTAATATACACAATTTATAGTATTACATGTAACGTTACATTAAGATGTGCCAATTACTCACTCAAGCAACTGTATATGATTTTGGAAACGGTCAGACGTTCCAGGTAGCAATATGTGCAATGTAGCAATGTGTGCACATTTACCCTAGTAAATGTACGAATCGTATACTAACCTTGTCGTTGAAAGTACGACGATCCCTTGCCCTTTCATGATTCAGTAGTAGCTGCACGCATGGTACAGTTACGAGCGAGATATCATGAGCCGAATATAACCGTGCCCAAGATAAGCGCCTTCTAGTGTTTACATTTCTCGGCGAATTTGACTCAGCGGGAGAGCGAAAAACAGCCTTAATTTGTAGTTGCAGGCTGCGGTCCGCTGGTTTTCAATAGAGGCGAGTTCTAGGATTACATTGACAACAGAGTTCTGTCTACAAGCTTCTCGGAGAATTCTCGGATGTAGTTTCGTAGCTACATGGCATTCATACTACATTCATGCTACATATATTCGTGGCACCTCGTCTCAGTACTATTCTAACACCTTGATCATGGTAACGCTCAAACTTTTAAATAAGAACAACAGTTTTAACACTCTTCAAGTCACCTTACCTTAAAATGATGATTCTGGGGAGGACACCTTAAACCCTGACAGAGATTGCGATTTTTTACACATTGTCCAAGACAAAGGGGGTACCCTTATTTTAAAAGTATGCACTTTAAGTTAATAAGTAAAAGATAAAGACACAAATACAATATGACATATGCTGTGTATCTTTATTTTTCAGAAATCAATACCATATACATCACAATCCGTTTATACAGGAAACTAGTAATTATGCAACTCAGTTTGACGTAGAAAACTCTATGAGGTACTCTGGATACGCATAAGCATCGCGAAAAACGACGAACATTGTTGGGTTCGCAGTATTGTCGACAACGGAATCATAACGTGAATGGCTACCAGAATTAGGCTTGATGGGAGGTTCCTTCATGTTCTTGTCTCCCTTTGTATACTCCCCTACAAGTACACGTGCTCTGTACATGAATCTGTTGCTGTTCCCATCCGGGACTGCATATCTGCCCTGGGCTGAGTAACTCGCAGAGACTGCAAAGTACACCCCTTCTCCAAAGAACGTTGCTACAGAAAAATAAACAATAACATGTTCGGTCATGGCTTTTTAAAAAAATCTATTTTGTCTCAAGTAATTCGGAACAAAGAGAATAAGTAGTGAATTGTATTCATAAAAAAATTATCAAAAGGTTTTCATATCAAAAGTGACTGTGTGCTCTTACTTAGTAATTTACAGACTGAAAAATATTGACATATTAGCATACAGGTGAACTTACCGTTCTTGCCACAATATGATCGATTAAAGCCATTCTCGTTTATATTGACTATGGCACCAGCAGCTGTCCCATGCCACAAAGTCCTCTCATTGATTCTATGGAGAAGATAAAAAAGTTATTATTGAAAAATTCACTCAAAGTTTGATTTCCTAGAAGTACGTAGTGCATTTTATGAATTTTTCTGTAGGAATTGAGACAGTGTGCTCCACCGTGCTTGTTTGTTGCCCCTTCTTAATCTTTTGTCTACTTCTTGTGACTTTATCATTACTATTAATCCGTTATTCATATTTCAAATATCTCTTCCGACTGGCATCTTCTCCCATGGCGTCAAAAAAAAAGATGACATGGGGCTGGTTTTCTTAGTCCTTCATATCAATTGAGTGATCGTTTCTTTGTGCATCGGTTTGCTTTATCTTTGACGACCAGTAGTTGGTTTGTTACACAAATTGTTGTGGTTTAAATTTGTTGTCGAACAACTCTCCTTTAGCTGCCCACCCGTGGGTGACAGCTATTCTTCCAGGAGATGGTAGAGTACATAAAAACATTACAATACATTAAAATACAATTACTTAAAGTTTCACAAATACATGCCAGTCACTCAGAAGTTGGACTTACTTGTTCGGCAGTCCTTTATCCATATTTCTCTTCGCCACCGAGTACTGGTCATACAAGGCTGTGTTCTGTACTCGGGAGATGTTGTGCACCTTCCAAGTGGGACCATCCTGTGTGTAGATGCTCTGCAGGAAGCCCGTCTCTACCTCCCTGTACTCCGGGGTCTGTGGATCAACCTTCGGGACGAAACAGCGGGACTGGTCGGGCGGATGTTCCTCCCAGGTGTCTGGAAACGCCCTTTGGTTCTGGCCCCACCAATTATGCATTTGACCTGAAAAATCCAAACAAAATATTTTCTTTCACAAGTGACAATAAGAGCAGGTATAAAAAAAATTAACAGGTTTAATAATTATGTCTACCGAAGGCTTCGTTTCGTTTTCTTTTTCTTCTTCCATTCCAAACACTGACCTCTGACCTGGTCAATGACCAGACTGTCTCTCACCATGGTAACTGGTGTTGGGTTACATAATGTTGCAATTTTATATTAGAAGGGATTTAGACTCCTGTCACCATATATGTGAATATGTTTGAGTAAGAATTAACAGAGCAGACCGTATGCGAAGGTAAACATTATGCATTTGCTTTGTTACCTTTCTAGTTCATTATCATATACTGAATTTAACCTTTAGTATGTACAAAGCTAAAGGCATTACATAAATGAAATGAATCCCATGGTAATACAAAACTACACAGAAGCTTACTGGGGGACAACTCCAGATAGATTCAACATGTAACAGTGTATGGTGTGATGCAATTGATACATGTTTGCTAAGCAATAAATGAAAATTATTGAAGAAATTTAAAGAGTTTTGGGTGAAAACTTTACCTGGAGTGATATTTTGTTGTCCTATGGGTGGTAACGGAATTGCAGTAACAGATGTGGGTTTGGGTGTTGCTGTTGCTACAATCGGCTGCAGATGATCTGTTCAAAGTGACAAATCAATATAATAAAGTCATTAGTATTTAACCTTATTAACGTAAAATCAATCGGATTTAGGTGTACGTGTGTTAATTACTAGTAATCATTTTGTACTTGGTCAGTTGATATTGTAACTCAATCACACTACATTTTAGATTGAAATGTTAATCACCCTTGTATAAGTGAGTAAGCGTATTCTTACCAAAAGTATATAATAAAGTGATGTTGCCAAGGCTACAAATATCAAGTGCGAAATATTGACATTAGCTTTATGCGTGAAACATCAAGACATGGTAAACTTACGAGGGAGTGGCCCAGTGTTGACAGGTCCTGGTGTAGCTGACACAGTCGCTGTTTGTTGACGTGGAGTAGGCGTCTAAAATGACACGTAAAAAAACGAGAAAAATACGTACAATATAATAACAATAATGGTCCTCTTTATCAAATGAATTTACATTCAATTTACTTTTTAATATTTAAACGTTGTCCTATCTTAACTGTTTTTTATTGAATTAGTACAACGAAACAATTAGTAAAGACAAAAGTATAAAAGGTACGTTGCATGGATATTACGCTAAAATGTTAATACTAGAAAGGTAACATTTGCAAAGCAAATGCATAATGTTTACTTTCGCATATGGTCTGTTAAATTTTACGCATTCACATTCACGTATATGGTGACAGGAGTCTAAATCTCTCCTGCTATGAAATTGCAACATTATGTAACCCAACACCAGTTACCATGGTGACAGACGTCAACAAATTAGGTCATTGGCCAGGTCAGAGGTCACTTTGGAGAGGAAGAGGAGGAAACTGAGCAAAAAACAATATGTTTTCCTTCAGTAAACATAATGATTACCTAAAGGATACCACTATAAACAGCGTCCAGATTAAATTTGGACTTTCCAGAGCACTTTGGACAAATGCTTCTAGCTGTCTTCAGCTTATACTTACAATGCTAATATTTTGTAAACAACTTCCCTGTCACCGTACGGATCATAATGACCCCCAGCGGGGGTCGTCACGCATCGTTAAAAATCTAAAAATCTTAAGATTTTTCTTTAAAATCTCAAGATGTTTCGGAAAATCTCAAGATTTTTCAAAACCATCCCAAGATTTTTCTTAAAAATCTCAAGATTGTTTCAGATAATCTCAAAGCACCTAAAGATTTTTAAAAGAATCTCAAGATTTTTATAAACAATCTCAAGATTATTTCAAACAATCTGGAGATTTTTTTCAAAGTCATCTTAAAATTAATGTCTAAACTTCATGTAAGATTCATATTAATCAAAGTCAGAATATTCCGGAAGGTTTTATTGCTGTGTAGGTTCTGAGTCTTGAGAGTTTAGGCGAGTTGATGAGGATAGTTTTTTAAAATTTTCATGGAGCTTGTCAATGGTAGATTAAAATTTTTCAGTGTCTTCTGAGTCCTCTTTGTGACTCGGGTGGATTAGCGATACAACTATGGTATCAAATGTGGCATAGCTGCATAGTTGTTCTTAACATATGTCTGCGCAATCTGATGGTTGAGTATTCTTGCATAACAGTCAAGTGGTAAATTCTTGCATCACATAAAAATTTACAGGACTGTCATACATGTACATCAGAACTATTAGGATTTGAATAACAGAATAATAGAGTAACATGGCACCATTCTAACTTACGCATAATGTGTAGGTCACAGAAATGCATGGCATGTATGTTTTATGTAATATGTTTTATCTTATATTTGGAAAATGAAAGCGTTGCATCAGGGGAAACATTCAAGAAATGGACATCTTTAGGTGATCTGAACCGATTTCAAAAAAGTAATCTTGAAATTATTGTTCAAACGTCATCTTCTTAAGATTCGTGTAAATTCTGATTTAGGCCAGTTGTGGTAGTTTTGGGCTTGTACTGGCAGGGTGCACAATGAAGAAGCTTCATTTACACACAACATATGGCTTTTCAGTCATTCAGTTCTTACGGGCTTTAACAGAGCCAGCTGTCATGTTTAACATGTAGGTTTAGTTCAAAATGTAACTTTTACATCACATACACCTGTTTGCATTATACAACAGATTGACAGTTAACAGAAAATTAAACTAAAAGTCGAAAAATCTTAAGATATTTCTTAGAAATCTTAAGATATTTCTTAGAAATCCCAAGATTTTCTGGAAAATCCCAAGATTTTCTGGAAAATCTCAAGATTTTCTGGAAAAGCTCAAGATCTTTTTTAACAATCCCAAGATTTTTTTTTTGGAAAAATCTAAAAGAAAATTAACATTCTAAAACAGTTCAGCGAGTTTTCCATGTAATTGAAATATGGTGTTGCAATTTGGGGGAAATGTTTTCTTGACCCAAATTTAAATGTTCAATACTTTTTTCAACAATAGGATCACCATTATATACACAGTGTAGAACTTTTCTAAGACTGGTGGGTCACAAAACTACATCCTACATTCGTGCAGTATGTATGTTAGGCCCATCATGAAAAGATTACTGCAACAGGAGAGCTTTTAATATGATCCACACTTCCCAAGTCTGAGTTGTGCAAGTAAAACTTTCAAGGTGAAGGTAATTTTCAACCCCCGGAAGTCGGGGAACAACAGACGCCGGTAAACTGGATAGTGTGTACCTGCACCAGCAGTGCATGGTAATGCAGAAAAAGTTTTTTAAGCCCTGCAAGTACTCCAGATCTCCCACCTTTTCAGAATACTAAGTCTTCAATCATTTTGATAGACATACAATGTACATATAATTAGCTTCAGACACTGTGAAAAGAAACCTTTCAGTTTCTTGGCCCAGTTTCTTTCCTTCTGACATTCTTTAACCTTAGCTACAGACAAATTATATAGATAACATACCTCCCTGTGTGGATTCCTATGTTTTTACAGTGTCCAGAAAAAGCTGATAGAGATAATTGTTAATTGGTTTCGAACTACCTGGGAGGAGAACTTAATTGTCCCCCCCTCCCCTTGATTGCAGGATGGCTTCCCAGGGGCATGTGGCACATGTGGTCCTACAAAATCTTCAATTTTGATGTAACGTTATTTGTAGATAAATTTCTTTCTTTGTTTTTTTTCTTCTTATTTGACTACAAGTACATGTACTGTATGGCCAGTTTTGCCTTTTGGTCACAAAATTGTTTCCTAGGCCTCTGTCCCCGGCACTGTTCACATTAGCCGGTCGTTTCACGCCTGATTAATTACATCCCCTTGCAGCGGGGACGGGCACGGCCACTGATCTGCCAGGCTAGCTGCTCTGGGAGCCTGGCCGGGTGTTCACCCTGGATTAATTAAAAAGTCATTAACGCCGATCCCTGGGATCGGCAGCCCAGGCAAAACAAACACAGCTCCATATCATTTTAGAGGTTAGACCAGTGGGCAAGGGGTACTACTGGTATAAGATTCCAACAATCAATGTGATTATGAACAAAGTTTGAACTGTAATGTCCAACATAAGGAAATGGACCAAATTTTGTCAAGAAATAACACCTACCAACACCGCTGTGTTGGAAGATCGCTGTGACGGTTATCCCAAGGTTGAAACTAGAATACCAGAAGGTTTCAAGACTACAAGAAGAGATCCGCTGTCAGAAGTAGAACGTAGTTAAGAGTTAAGTCACCATCATCATCATGATTAGTGAAGTAAAATTCTACTTCGCTAGTTTCAGCATACACATTCGACCCCCTACCCCCTCTCCTAATTACTTCCATTCCTTCTCTCCTCTTCCCATGTGAGGTAGCGACTTGTGTACATACATGTAGGGCCCATGACAGGAGCTTGTGATGAGCTACTCTCATGTAGGCATGTAGGACATTTCTACTCTCATGTGGGATATTTCTTAATTTGGACCAGCTCATTTATGTCTATCTCGTCTTCAACCCACTATCATAATGGGTTTTGTGTGGGTGGTCCAATGTCCATTTGAGGTCATTTTAGGGTCAGAAACCATCTAAACATGTGCGTACTGTACAGCAGTACCAGAGTACAGCCATTTCTTGTAGCAATGTTTGACACCATGTCTATGACCAAAGGTTTGGTAACCAGGCTACATGTACATGACATTACTCTCTGGAGGATTACTCCAGCTTGTCCATTATAAACAACCCCCTCCTGAGATTGTTGAGATTGATACACCAGATATCCTCAGAGCCAGAGACATGGAAGTCCTAGCCTGGATGCCAGACCCAAAGCACACTGGACACAAAATATGCTCACTGAGATATTTTGTGTCCAGTGTGCTTTGGATCTGGCATCCAGGCTATGGAAGTCCCAGTAAACAGGGAATCGGCACTCAGGCTAATGCTAGCCTACAAACAGAGCACAACAACCCACTGTACAAAAAAAAAATGTCAAATGACAACCTTTTAAAGAATTCTTTGCTGCTTTCTGCTTGCATCCTTACGATTTAATAGAACTATATACGGTGTCATTGGAACTTTCTATGATTTCTTGGCAGAGAATCATTAAAAAAACCTGTGATGACCATTGATTTTCTTTCTAAACCAGACATCAGTGTCCTCTCTACTACCTGGCCAGCCCAGGGAAGGCAACCTGAAAGTCTCAAGGGCTCAGGTCTGAAAGCCCTGGCTGGAGGTCTGGGGAGTATACCAACTTCAAGAAAGGGGGAGGCTAGGAATAGTAGATGTAGTATACTATGGTCACCTAAAGAACACCTTCAAACGCCTTCCAGATTTTCTAATATCACTGTCCTCTGGGACTAAAAATTTCTAAAGCAAGTGTAAAAAGATTCAGTTTCAGCTTTTTGTATGGGTAATTTATGGCAAGGATGCCCCTAGCTTACTTCAGCTGTTCCCTGCACAGATGGCAGCTTGGCTCATCATGACAGCCTTCTTCCAATGAGTTTGGTCCCTACCACAGACTCTACCACATGGTGTGCGAATGGATTAGCTGGTGTTCACAGTCAGTAGATCTAGGCTGCCAGGGTTTCTCTCACTGGCTTGCTTGGAGCATGGAGTTAAAATCAAGCAGATATGGGGAGGGTCTGGTGCAGTGTTTTTTTCGCAATTTTTTTACATCTTCTAAAACAATCCACTGCGGAGGTGTGCTAACCGAGGATGGCACAATAGCACCAGGCTAACACCCAACAGCACAGATACAAAACAACCAAAGAATCCAAGCTGACATCCCCTGATGACCACTTCTCAAACTGGCAAAGCTTATCTTTGGAGTACGACCGATCTCCTCTCTCAATGTCCTGGTGGCTAATTAATCACAGATGCATTGCTGCCGGGACAATCTCACTATAAAGTCGTTCAAAGTACACCCTCTCCTCTCTCCTGTGTTTATTTTAGCAGTTTATCGGATGGATGGCAAAGATACAAAACACAAAGACGATATAAGGTAAATAATTTAGGATATGGGATTGTAGGGATGAAACTGATTGAAAAGATTCTCAACTCAGTTATAAAACAGTACTCCCATAGTGCATATAGTACTGGCTCTGGTCTCAATTAACAGATAGTCAATCTAGGAGTTAGAATTGATATGCCAGCTCTTTAATTCAAAGCTTTGACAAGTAAATTGATTGGTTCCCAGAAAAGGTTGTCCCCCAAAAATGATACAACCCAATTTATACAGAGTTTGAATGTACCAAGGACATTATATCAAATGTACACATAATGAGGGTCTGCATGAGGGGGTCCTGGCAACGGTTAACGGTAAATTTAGCAGGACCGATAACGCTTAACGGTAAATTCAGGACGGCCGGCAACGCTTAACGGTAAATTGACAGGCTTTTTTTTCGAGCTGGATTTGGTATCTCGCTTTGTGGAAAAGTTGATCACTGACAAAATTACGTATACCTTTATTAATACATGTAATGAAGCTTGCATTAAAGATATGTGTTCCCTGTGTTCCCCACCTGCCCTGGTCCCCGAGTGCGCAGAAGCGCGAGTCGAGCGCCAAAGGCGCGAGCAATGTAGGGGGGTCCGGGGGAATTCTCCCCCGGGAAATTTTGTATTTTTAAACCTTCAATGACGCATTTTCCTGCACTTTGATAGGCAAAATTAGGCGTAACGAAGAATTATTTATTAACGCTTAACGCTGAATTCAGGATGACAAATAACGTTTTACGTTGAATTAAAACAACCCATAACGCTTCACGAGGAATATACTGACAACGCTTAACGTTGAATTAGAGCGGACCGGCAACGATTAACGGTAAATTAAACTAGCCCATAACAGTTAACGAAAAAGGGCATGCAGACCCTCCATAATCTTTTATCTTAAACATTTGAAAACAAACTTAAATTCAAAACTTACAATGTATCATCAACTTACAATGTATCATGCACTACTTTAGGCTTTAAGACCTTAAAATAGTGTATACATGACAAAGTACAGTGCCAAGGCCAGCAGACAGAATTCTACCCAGACCCAAACTGCAGGAGCTGGTAATAGGGAGGAAGCTCTAGAGAGTCAGGGGTGTTATCACAAGGCAGGGGGTCCTGGAACTAATTAAGTCACTCTGGCTTATTCTCTGAGTAAAGTTCAGAAGGCCCCTTGCTTGTACACTAGGCATGTTTATGTATCCTCCTTGGTACATGTGTATATTATGAATGAATTTTGGTTAAGTCATTGCCATGATTATAACTGTTAAGCCTGCATTCTCAAAACATTAAAAGTAGATCAAAGTCTGTAGGGAGCTTTAATAGCTTCTAGCTGACCTAAAGGCAGGGACATTTGTGACATCAGACTCCCTTATGTCAATAGAAATTTCAGCAGGGGTCCTCCTTGTATGAGTAGACAGGATACAGAACTCAATGCACATGCTTGTGCAAGACTTTTAGTGCTGCATTGGCCTATACTATAGTCAAAGACCAGCTCTTGCTATCTTGGAGATGCATTGTAAAGGATATTGGCTCATGGCATTGAACATGCATGTAGACGACAGGTGGAAATCATTCAGTAGAGACAAGCTTTAATTTTAAAGTAGTATCTAAATGTATTGAACAAGATATTTTATCAAAAAGTTGTCTCAGCAGATTATAAAATATTTGCTGTGAAGTCTCCACAAACATTTGCTTCTACCTTCTATTGTTTCAACTATTATTAGCTGGATTCTGTATTGTGGTGCATCTGCTGGGGGATCTGATAGGGGAACATCTGGTCCAAAATGCCACATATGATTTAGATGAAAAGTGTTACCGAAAACATTTTTCCTAATTTTGGTAGAAAGAATCATTTCAAACCAGTAACCAGTGTCAATCTTAATCAGCAAAGACCTAAAAAATGAAGCCTTGTAATGACAGGGGCGGGGTACTGGAAATGGCTTCTCCCCTTAACCCATCAAAACCCATTAGCAAGCCCATTATCTCACCAAGCTCACCCCCCTGCAGAAAAATGGACTCACAGTCAGAGGAGCCTACCTGAATGGTTGTAGGCTGGGAAAGCATAATGCATTATAGACTTTTGGTAACAATGCATTACCCGGGTTAACAATGCACACACAATACCCGATACTAGCTAGCTACACCTAGATGCAAAGTGACGTTTAAAAATCTTGAAATTGTTTGAAAGAATCTTGAGATTGTTTGTAAACATCTTGAGATTCTTTTGAAAATCTTGAGATGTTTTGAGATTGTCTGAAGCAATCTTCAAAAAATCAATACTTACACACTTTTTCCTAACATAACCAATATACCCTGCTTTGTACACATCAACAGAAAGTACGGCAGGACATGCTTCGGGTTCTTTGCCCAACTCAAAGAGTTTTCATGGCGGCGGACCTACATTCTGTATGGGGCCTGTGTGTCTTTAAGTTGTACAGCACAGTCTAGAGGCACAGCGGATAGTGTGAAAGGGTGGATCGGGCTATCACTCACCCTCCATGCCCCCAGCTTCACAAGTCAAGTCTGGTTCCCAGGGAAAACTCACTCAATCTCATGCCACATTCCTGGTCCTCTCCAACTTGCTGCTGTATCAGTCTTCTTCCCATCAAAGTTTCTCAGTGAAAAACCAGCACGTACTGCTTCAATAGTACCCCGAATGGAATTGCTAACCAACAAAATTGGCAAGTCTTCCACTTAAAATATAGAAATCTGCATATAACCCCTAACTTATTTTATTACATGTAGACTAGTTTTCCTGACATCGGGGGACCTGTAAGAAACAGGAGGAGCCAGTAGAAACCAATAAACCCCTGGTCCTGGGCCGTACAGACTGACAATGTGGCTTTTGTTTGCTGCTACATGGACATGCAGATACATGTAGCGATTGAGATACATGTAGCGATTGATATATAATGTCATCAAGAAATCCTGCTGTAATCGTACTGTAATCTAAGAATTTGCAGAGAGGACGAAAGAGACACTGCAGCTAACAAAGACTTGGTCACCAGGTTACAGTGTAATCCATCAATATAACAGAATATCCAGAAGTCATAATTCTTGCAAGATGTAATGTCAATGGTTTATTCACCATGCAAACTTTCACTATGCAAAAATAATTGGGAGAAGTCTACTTGTAGGATTAACACACTACTGATGCAAAAAAAAAAGGAGAGAAGAAACCGTCAAACTGTGAATGGGGTTAATCTATCATTGACAAGCTTCAGAAAAATAAAAAAACAGGACTTACACAGCAATAAAACCTCCGGAAAATCCTGATATTGATTATTATCAATCTTACATAACGTTTAAACAGCAATTTCAATATGACTATTAAAAAAACTTGAGATTGTTTCAAAGAATCTTAAGATTGTTTGTAAAAATCTAAAGATTCTTTTAAAAAATCTTTAGATGTTTTGAGATTGTCAGAAACAATCTTGAGATCTTTCCAAAAAATCCTGGGATTGTTTTGGAAAATCTTGAGATTGTTTTAAAAAATCTTGAGATTTTCCAAAACATCTTGAGATTTTAAAGAAAAATCTTAAGATTTTTCGATTTTTATCGATGCGTGACGACCCCCGCTGGGGGTCAATATGATCCGTACGGTGACAGGGAAGTTGTTCACAAAATATTAGCATTGTAAGTATAAGCTGAAGACAGCTAGAAGCATTTGTCCAAAGTGCTCTGGAAAGTCCAAATTTAATCTGGACGCTGTTTATAGTTCTGACAATCACAATAAGTAAGCTCTAACATACCGAGCAACAGTGGCTGCATAGTCTGATGAAGACACCGGTGATACTCAATAGATCAGCTAACAGTAGAGGCCAGAAAGGTTTTAGGTACTGGTCAATGTCAGGTGCAGGCTGTAGGTGCTGGTCGTAGTAGAACGTCAGTATGACGGCGGTACAGCAAACCCCGTACAGGTGGAGCAGGTCAGGGGTCAGATGTAACGCCGCTGACTTGGCCTCTCCCCCTGGCATTTTAAATAAACAGACCGTTAAAGCGATATTATGTAAGATTTTTCACGCCAAAATTGTAAGTATGAATAACTGAAATTTTCCAGATTGTCATTTTCAATAACTTTCAACATATTAGCGTCGCCATTTCGCTTTTTCGGCGACTCAGCGTAGCGCGAGAATAAGTTACGCTAGGCCCGCTTTTTGTAGGAGGCTCCTAAAAAAAAGAATGTAAACAAAGAACATGGCCGCGACCCGCACTAGCGCCGAAGACTTGGCAGTTTTCCAACACGTTTTTGCGGCGCAACGGCGTTGATCTTTTACTCCCCAAATATCAATATGAGGTAAGCTTATAGCGCAAGAAAATGTTTAAAACAACAATGTTACAAGTATTGAAAATCTTACATAAATAAATGAGAACAGAGCAACACATCTTAAACTGAAGGTGACATAAGGTCGTGGCAAGTATCGTTGTTTAGGCTTAATCGCACTTTGTTCGCGGTTCTAAACATTCTACTGGATAGGGACTGTGTATCAAATACGCAGATACTGCCCGTTTCTATCACCCTAATGAATATGAACCCCCCGTTGTAATTCTATAAACCACGCTATAAACACCGTATATGGCATATATACGAATTACAAGGTACCAGTTAAAATATACAAGTTATAAGGAAGTAATGTGACACTAAATCAACATTACATCAAGTAGCTTTAAATTCAACAGGCCTTTTGATTTTTAACTTCCTTGATAATTATGATATACACACTGTCTTGCTATAGAAAACTGTTGAATGTTTCGGGATGAAGAGCATAGCAGACAGTGCATTGTATTTGGGAAATACAAACGAAGTAAGTCTTACCTTTCTTGATACTGCTGAAGAAGTAGCAATGGGTGGCGACAAGTGAGCAGAACAGCAGTAGCCACAGGGGCGCGAGTGCATGCGACAGTGTGCAGGGTGCAAGGTACTCCATGTAGGTAATGTATGGGAGGCTTCGTGGCCACACGTAATACGTGATCCCCACCATACTTAGAACCCACACGGCAAGAAGAACAAGTATTCCCCAGAAAGACCAAAAGCAGGAGCATGAACACGCGCATCCACAGTCCCCATACTCGTCTTGGCAGATTTTAAACATGTAAAAAACTAAAGCAAACAGGGGCATAATATAAAACAGGATTCCATGGGGAAGAAATAGAGCAAAAAGGGGAACACTTGTGGGATCGTCATAATGTGATGCCACCAAAAACTTTACTGTGAATCCAATCGGAAAACCGGTCATGGCAATGTAGAAAGCTACGTAATATTTAATTGGCTTTAGGAATTCCCTTTTTCTTTGCCATACCATGAAAGCAATGAAAAAGCTGAAGTCAAGAACAACAAGGGGGATGATGGCAACTTTGGCAGGGATGTTGAGGTTAAACGACGGAATGGGAAAGAAACAGATAGCAGCGAAGAAAGTTGCACAGAGTCTGAGAATATCAAAGGAAATTCTTCTCTTCTCCCACCAAACAGGGTTATCTGAAATTACAAAAAAAGGCTCAGTTTTGTTGTGTACAGGTCATATTGCAAAATATCCCTTCATTTTTCTGAAATTTGTATATCAGTTACTGTATGTTTGTATGGGGGCAGGTTTTTCGAGCTGGGCATAATCTATGAACCTACTAAAATCTTGACTATGAAAACTTACCAAGGCTATGAAGTGCCGAGTTAGCAACACTTGACTGGGGGGCAACCTGGTTTTTACTGATGAGGAAAGAAAATTAGCATTATTGGAAGTCTGCAGGATGGTGTGAATATTCATGATGGTTCTGTTCATCTAAACGATTGCAAATCAACAGACCATGGCCAGTTTTTAGGCTGAAATTAATTAATCTGCCTAGCTGTATGATAATGCAATTTTATTGCAAATACCTTCCCGATGGCTAATTGCAAATACGAAAAAGGAGATACAATGATATGAGAGATTATGTGCAAAGTTATACTACATTCTACAACATACATGGTTTTATTGGGTTTGACTTTTTCTTTTGAGACAGGTGGAGACGAATTTACCCACTTCTTCTAAGATATGTGGATTCCTTGATTTTAGTAGTAAAATTGTTTTCTCTTGGTAAGGAATAGTGGGAAAGTAAGGGTGCATTTTGGACACGGTGGTAAATAATTGGTGTTTGATATGATTAGAGATGAAATGATTTTCGTCTTCCACCACCAAGCACTGCGTTTGAGAAACAATATTTGTAAATCCTCTCCGACACAGGTAGTTTCATTTTCGATTTCAGTCAATGAGGCCTACTCCCTCGGTGAAATAACGCCTGGCCAGTGACCTATTGTTTTTTTCAGAGATAGTATGTTACCGTTAACAACTCAAGCTCATGGTGGGTCATTAACCATTAATTGACAATTTAGCACACGTATATAGCACTTTATCATATAGCCGGACGGCGTGGACCAATCAGAGGCCCGGATACCCGTGCTGTTATTTCCCGATAACAGCACATGTGGTGTTATGGCGGAATAACAGCACATGTCGTGTTATGGCTGATACCATTATGTTATAGGGTATAGGGGCATGCGACTCTTTCTGTAAACCTTTGTAGCATTTTTCTGTCCAATAAACTTTTTTGTTTAGCTTCATTTAAACTACAATTTGCATTAAATGAAATTATCCATATTTGTTTTAAAGCGTATAATATATTCGAATGTATTTTTATGTATGTATATATATTAAAGCTGTTGTATTTCAAACAGGAATTGTGTTGATTGACAGTTTGGATAGGCTATATGATAATAATTTTAATGCACTGCCTTTTCCTCGTTGTATATGGTGTCATAACTGCATGGGCAGCTGCCATAACCACCTCATAAACCACCTCGTTCGCTTCGCTCACACGGTGGTTTATTCGGTGGTTATGGCAGCTGCTCATGCAGTTATGACACCATATACAACTCGGGGCAGTGCATTAACCCTTTATTATCTACCAGCAAAAGCAGCATCCGTAGTTGCAGGCGAGGTAGAGTAGAACGGAGATCACCCACACTAAGATGGCGACGACACTGCCAATAACTGTGAATAAAGACAACAAACGCATAAAAAAATGTGCGTTCGAAAAGAAAATCCCTCTTTTAGTTCTGCTATCTTCCAAAGTCATGTTGAAAGTTTAAATTTTACAAAGTAAAATTTTACAAAGTATACAAAGTAAAGTTTCGTCAGAAACTGTGTTTGAATTATGTCATAACTTCCGTGACAACTACACACGAAACGGTACTACTAAAGACTGTAGTCGATAGAGTCAAAAGTCCAAACTTTTTAATCTATTGGCTTTTTGCACACCCTGACGTTCATTTGCTCATTTTCTATCAAATATTACGATCCACATTACAAATGTTTTAGGTTTAGAATTCCTCCCTAAAATCTATCAACCATTCATGTACTTGCGGCTAATGTTGGGTCGTATCCGAAGTCCAAATAGAAGGTGTCGCTTTGGTTTTCCCTCGATGAGCAGCAAAAGGCAGAGACGTTCCTTCCGCCGACGTCCCAGACATACGGACAGGCTAGCGAGGTACTAGTATTCGCGAGGGAGCCATTCGAGAAATCCATGGCTGTTCATGGATCATGTAACGTTGAAATCAGTCCTTCGGGCTACCTGCGTTGGTTATGTCGTCTGTTTTGGCAGGTGCAAAGACAGTGAGTCACACCCAAACTATTCAAGGGCGTGAAAGGGTTTTGCGAAACGCATAACAGAGCAAAATGGCTTTATCATCACCGTCTCTTTGAGACACTTCCCATGGAATTTAATAAGTCGCTGGGACTCGTTAGATGAATCACCGCGTGTCCTCGGCTATTTCAACACTTGTACAAAATCAGATTACTAAGTATCAATACGTCGCCATACACGCTCTCACGGTTTCGTTCATTTGCATACTGTACAACATGACCTGTGCAAACAAAACATCTGTCACCCTGGAGAGTCAACAAGCGTCACTCGCCTGTGATCAAATCGTCCGTGGACCCAGGCAACAACGCTTAGTTACCACACAAAGCCAAAGGCCCTTTGTTTAAAATGTATTGAAATGGACTTGTTTGGTACAGTAATACCTAAATATTATAGTCTTTTGTCAATGAAGGTCATTGCGTCTGGTTAAAATGTTGCAGAAGACAAGATAAATGTATAAATTTGCTTAATTTTCACAGTTTTTTTCAGTAATGTTTACATAGTAAACATTACCTGAGTTTACAACCTTTGGTAAACTCAACTTTTCGTGCAGTGTTGGCAATGTGCTGTGTAATGCCAGCTGTGAAAACAGCATATCTTGAATTCCTACTTTGTATTCCCCTCAGATAGGGTGTGTTATGTGTGGTGTGTTGTGTATGCAAAATTCCTTTTTTTTGTCCTGATCAACAATTTGATACATCACACTCCAGTTTAGAAAAAAATTAGTAGCAAATTAAACAACCCTTCCTTCAGAGTGAGACAAGAGGTATTGTTTTTAATCTTCCTAGATCCTACGAACCTGTTTCGTTTCATGTACAAGAAGAGAAGAGACTAAATTGCAATTACAACCATTTACACATTACTATAGTGAGAAGCATATTTTGCTGACTAAGTTTGCAGAGGCCTTGTGATAGAAGTCGACACTAATGATGAAAATGGTGTACAACATAAAATCAATTCAACTTTATTGCTCAACATGTTCAACTGTAACTCACTAACTGGTGCAATGAAAAAGACGAAACAACAAGGGTAGATACATGAACTATACTAAAATATAATTCTAACATAGCTAGCCCATAATGATAATAAAGCTATATAGAACACGTTAATCGTTAACAAAGAATATCCTGACTTCGCATCTGAGTGGTAGCTATTTGCACACTTTATTTGCGCTCCTAATAACAAGTTCGTGCTAGCATGTGCTCAGATCTAGAATTTAGCTGATTTTTTGTCTTGGTTTTCTCCATCTCCATACATAGAAAGGGAATACAGCAATTTGTCTGGTCTACATGGTCTGTTGTTTCAGGTATTTCTATCAATTTGTATCGTATTATACATTGGTGCTGGTCGGTTTGTAGTTTACTGTTTTTTTTGTTCAAAGATCAATAATCTTACATATTACATCTTTCGCCGAAGGTTTTTCTTCGTGTGTCATCTGGGATATCTGGAATATAACAGAGACAAATAAGGTTATTAAAGAAAGGAACGTATGTATTATGCTGACTCCTCTCAACATTGTATGAATAGAAACATTTCACTTAACCTTCCTAAAAGTCACCAAGGAGCAATATTTGTCTACTCATTTTACTTTTGTCCTCGTAGCAATGGTGTAAGATCATAGGAGGATGCCAATCAATTTTCAAACCTTTGTCATGAAGATTTGATTGATTTCAATGTGGAGGACAAGATGAGGAGGTTAAAGTTGGAAACAATAAAGGACCAGTAGACATACCTTTCGGAATGTGAATTTCATCTGATGCCTTTCGCCGCAAGCTCTTCCGTCACCCTTTTAAGATAGTCTGGGTCCGGGTATCCATAGCTGCAGCAGACAGTATGTTTACAATCGTTATAGCGAAACAACCAGCTACATGTTTGTCAAAGTTGTGGTTGATCAATTTGTGACCATACCCAGACATCAGGAATTGGCAGTGCTTTAAAGAAGCCCTTGATTAAAGGTGACTATCATTCTACGTAGTGTCACACTTCAAAGAAGCCACGTGACAAGCCTCACCGGGTCAGTCTACTGAAGAAGACCAGAGTGACTGGTCGAAAGCTCTAGGTGAGAGAATTTTTTTGTGTTGGAGCAAAAGTTTTAACTTTAAACATCATCCTACGTACTTTGATGCCCCTCCTTTTCGGCTTGTCTTGTGGTGAATGTCGTTCCAGATCACAACGTCCGTTTCGCCGGTTGTCGCCGATGTCCCTACGGTGAAGACAAGCCGATTGTCAAAGGCCTTCTTCAGCAACCGGAGAACCTCTCGCCCTTCGCTGTTGTCTGGTAGGAAAGCCATCCTCTTTGTTCCCTTGTATGGCATACCTGGATTCGGGTGGTTCTCCTACAAAAACAGTTATTTACCCGTTATCTTGAGATAAAACATTTTTATCAGCAGAATCATCAATGTTGATGTACCCAGTGTTAGTAATAAAATTATATTTCTTTGTTGACAACTGGTTTACATGATAAGTTTATCAGTATAGAGAATTATAATTATGGTGAAATGTTGGTATCAATTTGCCTCACCTGCTGATAACCATCCGGTATACTATAGAGAATCTCTATGGTTCCACAGTTGTAGCCTGGAAGTGGTTGGGGACTGTTTCTGTTGTCCATAGTTGCTTCGGCCGGCTGGGTGCCTTTCAGTGCTCCGTGTTGATGGCCACAGGTAGGACACACAGGTTTGACCTGAAAAGCTTCCTCGATACAATCATAACAGAATACATTGTTACAGCAACGGAGTCTTCTTGGTCGTACAACGTTGGTCAAACAGATGGGGCAGTCGTCGTCAGTGGTGGCTTGAGACCGATGCGGTGGCTCCGTGGGGTTTGGTGGAAGACTGCCACTGAAGGCTCGCACAAAGACGCGGTTGATTTGGCCATCGATGTTGACGAACCTGATGTCACGAAGGGTGTTGTTTCCAGGTGATGAGTGGACGAACTTCAGTGTTGCCAACACGAGTTGCTCAGCGCAAACTTCGACTGGTACCCCGTAAATTCCTGAAAATATATTAATATTATATATTAATGATACTTGAACGTAATATTTACCGTATCTTTAAAAGACAAATAACTACTATGGGGTCGTTCTTAATCTAGAAATCTAGTCACATACCTGTACATGTATATTTGAACTTGACCTTGGTCCTCACAAAGGTAACCTGCCTGCCAAAAATCATCGAACTATGCCTTCAAGAGTTATGCCGCTAAATCCATAGTCACCCACACTAAAGCAGACTGATTTTATAACCTTCTGACGAAGGCAATAAGTTCTTGTCCTCCATATTAATCTAAACATACAGTCGCCGTAGAATTTGTGACGTACCTGCACTTATAGCTGGAATGGCGATTGACGTAGCTTTTAGTCTGCTGGTCGCGTAGTACAGAACATTGTGCAATGCTTCATACAGTTGTGCCTTCACGGTGTCTTTGTCTCCGTGGCTGTGCCATTTCGGTCCCACTGTGTGAATGACGTATTTACACGGCATCTTACCCGCCCCTGTGTGCATAGCTTGCCCGATGGTTAGGGTACCGCTTTTCTTCACATATTCGTCGGATTCCTCTTGTATCTTCCTACCCCCAGCCCTGCTGATAGCAAGGGCCACACCGCCCGCATGGTCTAGTCGTTTGTTCGCAGCGTTGACCACGGCATCTACCCTTTCCTGCGTGAGGTCGCCTTCTTGAACGCTTATCGTAATATCGCCGACTGTTGCTTCGAAGTGTCTGTCGCTACGTGTTCGAACACTGGCATAATTTTGAGTATCCATCGTCTGCATGTGATGAGTCATACGGGACTGTGGGGCTGTGTTGTCGTCTCTGTCAGGTGCATTTTCTTTCTTGGTGGAATTTTCAATGAAGGTTTGAATAGCACTTTCTACGTCGGTTTCAGATCCGTAGAAAACTACATTAAAATCGTCACTGAGACAGTTTTTGACGAGGACACGGCCGTCGGCGTTGGCAAGGGTGAGCGCCCTGTGCAGACTCCGTATCGTGCACTCCGGAAGGACTTCCAGTACATTTATGGTGTTATGCCTCGACAATGTGGCCGAGATTCTGCGATACAGTTCCATGAACTGCTCAGAAGCACGCTCCACGTTACCTTTGCCGGGTTTATGTGTCCGAAAGGTGACTTTGCACGGCTGTGACTCAGTATCTTGCTCGATGACGACACTGTTCTTGCGAGGAATGTCCTCAAACTCCATTTTGTGAACCTTCTTGATGAATTCTAGTTTTACAGCGTCTATTGTAATGGCCATTTCGTCAACTGATTCGTTCGTCCCTTGTTCGTTTGTACTTATTTCATGGGCCCTTGTCGACTTGTTTGTCACTTCAGCTACCTGTAACTGATGACTGATGCTACCTTCTTCGTCACTGTCATAGTTGTGCATGCCTGGTAACGGTGCTGCTTTAGTCGGTTCACCCTCCCAGGAGGAATCTTGCATTTTTTTCAAGGTTTCTGTAGGATACAGACCTTTTTCGTTTGCCTCCGATGTGCTTTTCCCACCCTGAAAATCGTACATACATTACATACATACAGGAAGCCCGATCGAATATGGTATTATTAGTTGTAAATTACACAAAAATATTGAAATGTTAAATGCTAACACACCATATTTTCTTTGGGTAGTGTATGTAGTAGTAGAATTTGATTACAGGTATTTTAAAGAAATAGCATGAATATAACATTTATAGCTATTTATACTATCTATTTTATATTTATAGCCATAAGTACAACATATACTACAATCACGTCTTTGTCAAATAGAATGTCAACAGAAATTCTTATCAATACACTCTGAGTAACACAGCGAGAGGGTTGCTGTTCTTGATCAGTACTTAATTTTGTTTAAATGTTTGCTACTAGGGTGATAATTTTACTCTAAATGTGTGCTTTATCAACATTTTTACCTGTCCGATGTCTTGATCTCTGACGATCACTGTGTTGTCCACTTTCTTCATAGGTGCGTTGACCAAAGTAACTTTGAGGGTCTTCTTCTTAACTCTGTGCTCCTCTTTAGCAACTTTTTCAGCCACTGCATTTAACGACAGCATATAATGAGTGGTGTGACATATCACTAATGTATATGCATGTATTTCAGTTATTAAACTACCTCTATATCTAAACATAAGAACTCATACCTTGTGTTATGTTAATGTACAATTTGGTATTCCTAGTAGATTTTACAGATATATTGACAGCATCAAAATGTCCTATTCCGTAAACATGTAAAATGTTCTCACCTTGCCTAGACTTGAATTCCACAATTTTGTCTCCCCAATCGTCACTAGTGTCAGTAGTGACCTGCCTGAAGTCTGATGAGTACCTCCTGCTGAAATACTTTTCTATCTCAGAAATGTCACCGTCAAAGTTAGTAATATACACGCAGTTGTGTCTATTGTGTCCTCCGGTTGTTCCTTCATAAGGCAGTATTGGTTCTTGTACAGTCACTCTTGCCCCTTGTAGGCTCATGTCGCCAGGTCCCGTCACATAAGCTTGTTGAGAAGCTTTCGTAGACATGTAGCCATGATTGAGTTTGTGTGTCTCATTGCCTGAAGACACAGCGTTAGGGTTGCCTTCCATGTTCTTCTCCTTATCCCGCTGTTTTGAAACGATGGCTCCCATGGGCTATATTTACATACTATACCACGAATGTGAAACCACCCTAAGATACATGTAATTACAACCAAAGTTAATAGTTGTAATTACCAACAAAATACCTGACGTACTCGAGAAGTGTAGCGTTGCACATGGGAATTATTGTCTTGTGGTGAATGTCGTTCCGTTAGGGAGTTACATGCCGCGTGAAGTCTGAAGGCCCGGGGTAAACAAAGGCAGATTAGCTGGCCCCTGACGTTCCAGCTCTGTGGAAGAGCGTAGCTGGCAGACTTGTGTCAACATCAACATGTTTACACGTACAGATGCCTACGTGCCGGTACCATAAGGTGACTAGTAAGTGCCACAAGGGTCAATCTATTTTCCATTATTAACGGTGTACGTGCAGTGCAGTCGTCAGCTTAATGACACTTCAAAGCCTTTAGTTGTTGGTTTATACATAACCAATTAGTCGGCTTTCTTTACAGGTTGATAGGACCTAGACAGAGGTCGTGTTGTTATCATACCTCGTCACGCAGCAGGGGACCAAACATGGCGTCGTCCTTGACAACCAGGGCAGCAAGGTCATAGTATCGTACCGAGAACAACAATGACGGTTCTCAGAGACATGTCACCTCACCTGATGTACATGTACGCTTGAGCTGCTTTCTTGTTTTTAACGCAGAGGTCTGTAGTCTACCACAATGGGGGCCGGAGCCAGCAAGAAGACCAAAAGGGGAGCCAAGGACGACTCACCCGCAACATTTACAGGTAAGCCATATTTCGACTGTCAGCTATATATAACGTAGACGGTTTAATTCTACTGTGCGACTCGGCGAAAACTGATCGACTGTTTCTTTCTTAATTTTAGCCCTATAGAAAATCACACTATGAATAGGACTATCTGCCACTTTGTGACTTTCAGCCTGCTGTGTTTTGTATAGATCGGTTGATCCACATGCGTGTGAATACGCATAGACTCAGTTGTGTCATAGGAGGAAGTAAAATATCGTACCTCAAGAATCCGTCAAGAGTACAACAAACTACAAACAGATTTGCCGCTGTAATGTATTTCGTGCGAAAGCAGCTTAGCAACGTAAATGCTGTAAAGTTTACAGTAGATATGATTGTAAAATAATTATAAGCTCCTCCTTTTTCGTGGATATATTCAATAGTAACGGCGACGATAAATCTCAATCTGGAAGAAAAGAAAGCTCATTGTTTTTTGATTGCTCAATTCATGTTCAAAATAGCATTTTTGTGTCCCTAATATATAGAGATCATAAATAACTAGCCGTAGTACTAGAAACAACCAGATGCTAGACTGTCCGAGGGCCCGAAACATACCGTTCATGTGTCAACTGCTTAGTAACTATGGACTGAAACCCTGACTGCTGTCTTGTTAGTACAGTGTTTTGTATCAAATGTCAACAATGATAGTCCTAGAAAATTATATTGTCTGAAACCTGTCTATTTATTAGTCTTTTAACCCTGCGCCTGTATAATTTATTTTAGAATGTATACCTGTTTTTTTTATATATATAAATGCTGTGGAAAATTGTAAATTCAGTTTTTAACTGCGAAGAACCAATAAAACCATATTGAATCTCTTATATAAAGTACCGAGTGCACCACCTCCCCCGCCAGCGTTCAATCCAGAATGTCCACCACAAGGATTACCACCTCAACAGCCACCCCCACATGCACCTCTGTACCCGTCTGTCCCGACTGGGAACCCAGTGCTACAGCCAAATCTGCCACCCGGCCCGCACGGTCATGTATACGCAGGTGAGTAGTCAGGGCTCGTGTTAGTCAGGCTCGAAATTCATTTTAGGGAAAAGGTGCACTGGTGCACCCAACCTAAAAAGTTGGAAGCACAAAAAAAGGTTCTGGGTGTACCATATCAAATAGAATAAGTGGAATGTCAGAAAAAAACTTTTTTTATTTGCTATTATAGAAACAAAGAAAATTACTACAGCAAGGATTTTATTTTTCCTGACACTTGGATATTTAATATACTGTATTCTACTATACACAAAAAAATGTACATTTAACATCTTTACATGTATAAACCTACCAAAATATTTGGGTGCACTGGTGCACCCACAGAAAAAATTGGGTGCACAGCTCCAAATTTGGGTGCACTAAGGTGCACTTGCACCCAGTATTTCGAGCCCTCAGTAGTATAGTATTATATACTACTCAGGTGTGTATACTTTGTTTAAACATGTATGATTTTGTGTACAGCAAAGTCAGACACCTTAAAAGTAGACTGTGGAAGTGCGCACTTTGTACATCTTATGCCATATACTGTGCTACAAGCACACCGCCTCGGGAATGTCGAAATGTCGAAATGTTACCTCTTGCATGTATTTTTTTCAAAGGTCAACTAAAGCTTTGCGATTTGCAAACACCTGCAATGACACGTATTCCTCAATGAATAAGGCTGACATATTTCACTTTTGGCGTTTCAGTGCCTCCACACGTTCCTGTGATGCCACATCCAGGTCCTCCTGCAGCACCAAGTCCTGATGGTGGAAACGAATATTTTATGGGTACGATTCCAACCCTAAATATTCATACCCAATAGACAGAAATAAGAAGTAGTTACACGGTGTCGATAGTCCGATAAGGTCGTAGAAAATATGCATGTTTTTTAATATATATAGTTTTTTTCTGAAACTTACCTTTGTCATTTTCACATGGGTATGTATGTATCATTATGTTTACCAAAGGAAAACATATTGTTTTTGCTCTGTTTCCTCTTGTTCTTCTTCTCCAAAGAAATAAGGTATTGTGTTAGGTTACATCATGTTGCAAGTTTATAGCAGGAAAGATTTAGACTCCTGGCACTATATATACACACACACATACACACACACACACACACACACACACACACACACACACACACACACACACACACATATATATATATATATATATGAGTGTGTTTGGGTAAGAATTAACAGAGCAGACCATATGGGAAGGTTATGTGTTTGCTTTGTAAATATTACATTTCTAGTCTTAGATATACATTTCCATATCTAAAAGTGTATTATATCTAAATGCAAATTTTCCTCAATTTACAGGCTTCAGGAAAAATGACGATAGGACCACATTTTATTTTTACTTTTTTTTATCTGTTACGTTTGTTAAATTTTTTGCTCATGAGACGGAACAGAAAGCCTTTGTAAGCTTCTTATGTCTCAAACTAACATGGCATATCTGTTACTTATTTAAAGAAACACCATCAATCGAGGTGCTTCGCACTGGGGAGCCTCAAGTCAATACTGACACACTGAGGAAGTACTTTTCCCATAAGAAGTCCCACGGAGGCAAAATCTCGTCCATAACCGAGGATGACGACTGCTTTGTAATAAAATTTGAGGACATGGACGGTAAGCAAAGAAATTTTAAATGTATACTTAGCCAGGTCAGTAAATAGTTTAATCAGGTTGGCAAATCAATTGTGTTCTGGTACACAACCATGTATTTTGTTTGCCAAAGATTTCGACAGCTACCCTGCTGCATTTATCAGGGTGATGTAAAATGTGTACGTTTGTTTGTCCATTTTTAAAAGTAGGTACTAGATTTAAGGTCAAAATGAACATATGTATCGATTTTTTTGTATTCCAATACCTGTTACTTAAAATAAAAAACTTTAACCTCAGTCTGTAAAACTTTGTCTCCCAACAAAGTTCGCATGCTTACAAAGAAATTGTACTGGCGGATGTGTTCGATTATGACAGGTTTAAACGGATTATTTTAAACAGTTGCCATAATTTCTCATATTTTCATAATTTAGAAAATCACCAAAAGACTATGTTTCTACTAAGACCACAAAACCTACTCATTATGCAGAACGTGCGTCAATTCATTACCCACTGCCTTCAGAGTTTTTTTCAGACAGTAGTTTTCTGTTTCCTATTTTTGTACTGTACCACCTCGGGCATGATTTTGTAAATGCAAACTGACGATGTATGTTTTATTGATTTACAGTTGCCCAGGATGTGTTGTCTCACACTCATGTGCTGGAAGGAACACAGCTGCATGTTTGCTATCGCAGTAAGTGCCGTTTAACGTGTAAATACCTTTACAACTCAACTACCGCAATTCCCTTTTAAGACTGTGTAGCCGTTAGCGTTTTTAACAAATTATGTACATTTATGAATGCAATTCAGCCTCCAGCTGCAATGTTCATGATTGATTGATCAATTAACCATTGTTGATTGATTGAACTAAACTATCAATGTCAGGCCAAACGTAATGCCTAAAGTCAATACGTCACATTGTGATGGCTAGTTATTTGTGATCAAAAAGCAATTCAAGCTTTTCTATGGAAGGCTTACTTGGCATTACTAAGTTTCTCCTGCTGTACGCTAACTGGCGAGACGCTGTCAAGCGTTCTATTGTACAAAAGATTAATAATAAACCGTTTATAACACAAAGTACCCTTGATATTGCTGTGATAGAAAAAAAGGTCAAACGTACTAGAAGTCCGCCTCCAAAACTGAATCTGCTTCCTTAGGATTATACAGGTTACATAATATGTGTGATTTCATTTTCATGGTTGTCTTTTATTTTGTGAGACCACTCCGTACATGTTGTAGTATATACCTTTCAAAATACAAGAAGTCTCAGAAACTCAGGGCTTATCCTGTGAGGATGGCATGTGATATTACGACGTAACTCACGTAGTAAAACTAACTTCATGTAGTCTTTGGCAGGTGTGCGTATTGGGCGAAGGGTAGGTCGTATAAGAAATTTGGAAATGGCTCCTCATATTTATGACTGGTTATTTTCATCACCTCCACAGAAAGCCCAACAATTGAGGTTATCACAGATGGAACTATTGACCAGGATCGTCTCAAAATGTATTTCAAAAACACACATGTTTCCGGTGGAGGGCCCATTGACGGCGAAATCAAGACAAACGACCATGGAGTGTGCTACATCACATTTCAAAACAAACGAGGTAAGCGGCTTCTTTGCATTTCGAGATTCAAGTTTCATTCATTCAAGATGCCTTTACTGAACTCTAGCAATAGCAGTGGACAACTTTCGAAGTCACTGAATTGCAGTTAATTTACAGTTTTTCACATGATTTGGATTCGTTCAGTTGAAAAAACTTGAAATAATTACAAAGAAATGTACTACTGTTCGTAAAACTACATCGTTCAGTTACAGCATTTAAAGACTGTTGATAAAATACGCACACACAATAACTGATTCAGTTCATCATGGTTTACAATAGATAAATAAATTCTGTACATGTAAACAAGTTAACTATTTCCACAGGATTGTGGATCAAATCCCATGAATCGGACGTAATGTGGTTCCATATGGTTTTCTGTTATTCAGTCTGTGTCACTGGTCATTCTGAATCTTGTCTGTTGATGTCTTTATTTCTTTGTGAGCCTGTACGACATAATTTTCTAATGGCAAAATATATTCCCCTTTCAGCGGCCATCGATGTAGTCCAGAAATCCCATTCAATTGATGGACAGCAGGTGGTTGTCTCGGAGAAGCTAAGCCTCATTGACCGCAGAAGTCTTCTGATAAAGGTACAATTTATATCTTCAGGCATTATGACCATCCAGATGCTAAATCCTTACAAAATACAATTCTCGCTCTCACAGATTCTGCTGCCAATTCAATGTCTTCAATGCTTGTTGACCGAATTTAAGTCATAGATATTATGATATTTACACAGGACATCCCCCCTGACTGTAGCAGTGGCCATCTCAGAGACTACTTGGAAGGCCTTGACAGCGCACAAGGCAGGCTGCATATAGCCGGGCTATATCGGGGCAACGACGACTCCGTTGCTGTACTGTCTCTACGCCATGACATAGGTACGTTTGCACAGCATCAGCTTCAAAGTTGTTTAGTAATGTTTTATCTTCATGAAATATATTGATTGAACGCGGTAAGATGATAAAAGGTTAATGCCCGGCCCCGAGGTGTATATGGTGAAATAATCTCTGGTCAGGTGTGATAACCACCGAATAAACCACCGAGTGAGCATACCGAACGAGATTGTTTATGAGATGGCTATTGCACCTAACCAGGGATTATCTCACCATATACACCGAGGATAAGGCGGGGCATTAACGTTATTATCATATAGCCTATCCAAATGACAATTATTTGACACAAATTTCTTTATAAATTCCTCAATTTCCAAACTGTCCCCCCCACACACACACCCAAAAAAACCTCACACATTTTATGTTACGTAAAACCAGATGGCGTAGACAGAAAAACAGATCATCTGCAGTGACCAAGTGACATTAGAACAATACCACTTTTAGTGGGGGGGTCAAAATTCTGTTTATTCTTTTTCTGTTTAAACTTCATTTATATCTTTTTATTGTGTTGTATTTTCAAGTAAACTATTGAAAATAAACTACAATACGTATATAATAGATAAATACTAAAAGTCTAATTATAAACACTACTCTTGATATCCTGTCCCCTGTATAATGGTACAGTTCAAAAGTTTCAGGCTGGCACATTTCAGGTTGCGGCCTGATAACCCATGGGAAATGGAGCCTTCTGATTGGTCGATGTCTTCTGGCTACATGATGATAATATTTTGTGCCCTGTTTTTACATAATAGATGGGAAAACGAGGAATCTAATAGCGAAAGAAGCTAAACGGGAGCCCCTCAAAAGACAGCACGTCTCAGTCAGCCCCATGGTGGTGACCAGGAGTGTGCAGCTGTCTGGTATCAACCAGAAATTCACGCGAGATCTTCTCCTCAACTACTTTGAGAACACCGAGAGAAGCGGCGGAGGCAAGGTGCTGGACATCGCCATGGACAAGGAAAGAGGAATGGCTACCATCTGGTTCAAAGATCCGACAGGTATGTGCTCTCAAACTGATATTTATATAAGTATTCAAATAAAGTATTAATAATAATAATAATGCTTTTTCAGCAATCACTGTACTTTCTTCCATAGTAAATTTCATGGACCATAAAGGCCGACATTTGCTCGCGAGCAAATACAGCATATTACACTCCATCTCCCTCTCCGTGCAAAAATGGACTGTCCCAAACTCACCCCTGTACAAAAATATATAAATATACAAATAAAAAAGAACATTCCAAGATAACTTTTGTACAAAAGTGAGCCTTAGTATTTCAGAGACTCAGTTACCCTGTCTAAAATGAGCTCTTCCAATTGACCCAAATTCAAAAAGATTGTTCCTCTATTTGAGATCACACTCTTCAAGGTACACTCCACATAAAATGACTTTTTCATAATCACCCTTCATCAAAATTGAATTGAAAAAATGCCCCCCTCCCATTCACGAGTGAAGTCTTACAGAGGCCCTTTGCTATGTGATGCCGTATAATTAGATTGATTATAATACATGCACCTTTCAGAACGCGTTAGCGTTCGGACAAACAAAATCAATATATACAAGCCTGAAAGATTATTTTTAGTAATGTTTTCTTACCTCCCTCTTAGTCGTTCAGACCGTCGTGAGGAAACCACAACACCAGTTCGACTGCGGACGTGTCTTCTTATGTGCGCACTATGACGTCCTCGGCACCATAACCGACACTGAATTCTTCTCATCTTCCGAGATGCCATTCGACCCTAACGTCCCTCGGGTCCTCAAACGCAATAAACAAACCATTGCAAACATCGAGCCGTCAAAGCTATGCCTACTAAAGAAACAGCTCCCGAGCCTTGCGACAGCTTTCCCAAACGTTGATTTTGACATCAAACACGACCACATCACCATCGCTGGAGTGGACCAGGAACCGACGAAGGCGCGCGACAATATCAATGAGAAGCTGCAAGAGTTCAAGGAATGCCGTTGGTCAATATCCGATGACCTCCAGTTCATCCTTTCCAGAGATCACACGAAGAATGCTATTGACAGTAGTTTGGCTGAAGCAAACGTGCAGATCGGAGTCCACTTTAGTGTAGAAAATAACGAAGTAGTCATTTGGGGTGTTGACGACAGAGCTGTTACCACCGCGGAAAGCTGTGTTAGATCTACATTCAAAGAAAGCAGTATGAAGATTCCCAAAGAAATCCTGGAGCTCCGCAATTGGGATGATCTGATGACCCAATGTAAGGAAGATGCCAACAGGAATGCTACAGTATCATACGACAAAACATCGGGTGTGGTTAACATTGTAGGCCTCATTCCCGAAGTCGATGAAATCAACAGGAAGTTGGTCAACTTCTTGAAACAGAATGATTTTAAAACGTCCGTTGTTCGTGCAGAAAGACCAGTCGTAAACGTTCTGGTTAAACGACAGAAGGACCGCCTGAAAAAGATTGCGATCGACAACGAAGTTTCAGTTGATGATACGGCAACAGGGTTCAAGATACTAGGTCCTCAAGATAGAATGAAGAAGGTGTCGGATGAAATTGAGGACCTTACATCAAAGGTGATGAAGACTACAGTGCAGTACAAGAAACCAGGTGAGAAACTAGTTATTTTACATAATATATATCACATCTTTTTCTCTTACTGGTGTCATCTGTGGTATCCTTGACAGAATGCTTATGTTCATGTAATTTTCTGTATGACATGCTGTGTCTTGTTGACGAAAAATAGCATGCAATTGATTAGAAAATCAACAATGCATTTTTAATTGTCAAATTTTGTCTCTGACTTTTTCAGGGCTTGGGAAGCTGTTCACTGATGACACATTCAAGATGCAATTGAAAAAGATAGAAGATGACCAAGGATGCGCGATACAGTTCGACTGCAAGACAAAGCCACCGTTGTTAAGAGACGTGAGTCTGAGTAGTGGTCTGATTGGTTGGCTCAATAAGCACAATGTGAACAACTCAACGACATTATTGCCACATTCCAGCATTCCATACTCTTAAACACAACCATCACTTTAACAAAATTCCTTTAATTGATGTCTGGATTTGTTAAAGACTCGGAAATGTCCCACTACCATTTAAAAAATCTCAAAAAAGCTTGGAAAAGTCGGAAAAGAGCAAGTACCATACATACTTACCCCACATTTGTTGTTGTTGTAAATAAGATAACTACTTCAGTACTTGAATTACATGTAGATGTTAGTCCTGTACAGCTCATGAATTCACCCTACGTTTTACCATGTATTTTCCAGAAAACTAAACTAAAAGACTTTCGGCCCTCCAGACCATCTGTTGGTAAGTCTATTTTCATATTCGTCAACAGCATATAATTTTATGTGTTTAATGACAAAGGAACGTGTTTTGTCGTTGAAAATTCCTCATGCTACTACACGTGTACTTTACCACTGATTGCACATTATACTATTCCTCAAAACCAGGCGGTTCCAGCAATGGACCTATCTCTGTAGACATTGGGCAAGGCAATATCGAGTCGGAGTCTGCGGATGTGATCGTTAACCCCGTCACCAACAACTCAGGTACCCATCCATTGTAATCAATGCCTAGCTACTTGAAAGTTAGAAAACTGGCAAATACACCACAAAAACGTAAGAGGGGCCACCTGGGTTTACAAACCAATTTTCGTCTGCAATTATGTACTTATGGTGCTCTATATATTTCCACGCCCACGCCCATATGATATGTATATTGATTTTTGCTTTAGTATGTTTCAATAAGTCATAAAGACTAACCCTTTGTTCATAGGAGATGCAAGATGGCACCGACAGGTAAAATACTGAGATAAGTTTGATACTATAACGATGTCTTTGTAATGATTTGCAGCCTTCACAGTTGTTGGGGGTGCTCTTGTAAAAGTTGGAGGCCAACGTGTCAAGGACGAGTTTGAAAGGAATTGGAGTAAAAGACTCAACGGTGTCCTTTTAGCAGGTACTCAAAACAACCTAAGTAAAGTTTTTGCTGTTCTCTCTTTCCATATTAGCCACGGATGTTTTGGATCAAATTATATTTAGCGGTGTCGATATGTGGGGCCAGCTTTATTCATTTACAAGTACCACAATGAAAAACACTTTGTGACTAATTATATGCATCATTGTTTCAGATGCAGGTACACTTCGATGTAAAACTGTTGCCCATATGGAGCTTCCTTCAAAGGACAAACTAAAGGATGCAGTCTGCCAGTGTCTTGTCCTCAGTGCTCAGGCCGGAATGAAGTCAATTGCATTCCCTGCGATTGGGACAGGTAATCACAACACTGGTATTTGCTTGTGGTGGAGAAATTCAGATTGAAACATTTATTGCAGGTGTTCATGATATCCTGCAGAGATCTACATTTAAGTAATCATCAAGCCTTGGTCCAAGATATATATTTTACAAATTCATTTCAAAACATTCATTAACTAGAAAGGTAATATTTGCAAAGCAAATGAATAATGTTTACCTTCGCATATGGTCTGTTCTGTTAATTCTTACTCAAACACATTCATATATATGGTCAAAATCCCTCCTACTACAAAATTGCAACATGATGTAACCCAACACCAGTTACCATGGTGAGAGACAGGTTGACCAGGTCAGAGGTCAGTGTTTGGAACGGAAGAAGAAGAGGAAACTGAGCAAGAACAATGTTTTCCTTTGGTAAACATAAAATTCATGTCTGGTTACACGAAGATGAATAGAACAAATTCCATTTGGTACTGTATAATTATATAATTATAATTACACAGGCAGATACGGGATAACATCAATTGAGTCAGCGAAGGCAATCCGAGACGGCATTGAGAAGTTTCTCCACCAGAACCCAGCTCCCCTCCTCACCGACATCAGACTCACTGTCTTCGTCCAGCAGATGGTTGCAGACTACAAGGCTGAATTCCGTACACCTCTTGGCGGTTCCCCCAACACAGGTTCGTCACGTTTCAAAGCAATTACTGACTGACAGACGTAACAAATTGTTCTAAAAGACCACGTCAAACAAACTCCTGTAGTCGTAGTTTTAAAGTCTATTGTTATTGTATCGGTTGCACCGTCATTGTTGCCGCACATCATACCCTATACAACTGTCGAGCAGTAAAGCTCATTCATTAATGGATCCATTCAACTACATATAAAATTGGCACCAGAAGAAGAGTACTATTTTTCAGTTCTTTTAATATTCTGATAGATTTGGTCCTGTCAAGTGTACTAGTAAAACAAAATAAAATGAAAAGATGATGTATGATATTGGGCACCAAGCTTCATATTTTATTTGGTTAAATTTGTATTTGGTTTCATTTTATTGACACGATTTAAATGAGGTTGTTTAAATCTATATCTAGATACTTGAAATGTATCCACTTCTTACATACAGGTATAACAAGACCATCACCAGGTCAACAAGAGATGAAGTTTGGTGCCATACAAATGCAAGTCCAACAAGGCGACATCAGTAAAGAGAGAACAGAGGTTGTTGTCAGCACTATCCTTAAGGACATGGGTAAGGCATTTGCATACATATCGTTTTAAAGAAAATCTCCTAGAATGGAATACATGTATTATCCTTGTGTATGACTTCTACTTTATGCTTGGTAGTGAATTGAAAATGTTTATAATATATGAACATAACCAGACAAAACGAGGACCCTGTGCAACTTCAACAAAAGTATACATTATTTTCTATAAAAGGATCCTTGCAATCCTGTCTTAAGCTATCTACATCTGAAACAGAGAATGTTTGTTTGTAACAAGCGTCTAACAATGTTAAAATATTCTATTCTGATCTTGCAGAGTTCACGGTTGTAACAAAAGCCCTTGTAACAGCTGGTGGACAGTCCATAGCTGATCAGCTGAAGACAGCATGGCCAAGCCGAACCGATAGATTTGTATTCACGGGTATGTAAATCAGATTATTGTTGCAATATACTTTGCTGAGCTAAGGTATCGAAATAAGAGTGCATGGCAAACCTACGGGTACCTTTGAGACGAGAGTTATAGTTGACATTTGACAACAGCTTTCAGGTTCACTGAAATGTTTCACTTAAAGTTAGGGGAACATAGAGGTATACTTCTGTAACCACAGAGACAACAACCGCCCAAAAAGGCATTTAACACACAATTATGTGCTACATTGATTTAACAGTGTCTGTGTAATGTATCTTATCTAATGTATAGACGCCGGAACACTTCCGATCAAGAAAGTTGCCCATATGGTCTTACCCAGTGCCTCTGAACTCAAAGACGCGGTAGCATCCTGTTTGAGGGCCGCTGACAAGCTTGGAATGAAGTCAATATCATTCCCAGCAATAGGAACAGGTATTTACATTCACTATACTGTTTGCAAACATTGAAATAACATCAAAGCTCTTGTGGAAAAAGATGAAGTAGTATTAGCATTGAAAATATATCTCAGACTAGAAAGGTAACATTTGCAAAGCAAATTCATGTTTACCTTCGCATATGGTCTGCTTTGTTAATTCTTACTCAAACACATTCATGCATATGGTCAGATAGCAGTCTAAATCCCTCCTGCTATAAAATTGCAACATGATGTAAGACATGGTGACAGACGCCTGGTTCAAGCCTTTGATCTTTATTTGGAGAAGAAAAAAGGAAGAAGAACAGAGCAAAAACAATATGTTTTCCTTTTACGAAAAACTAAAAAGTTTGATTCGCTACGTTCCAGGTGGCACGATGTCGGTGGCGGAGAGTGCAAAAGGGATATACAGCGGGGTCCAGGAGTTCGGCTCACAGTGCAATCCAAAGAGCTTGAAACTTGTGCGGGTCACCATCTTCGACGGTAAAATGCTGGGAACGTTCCACTCAACCATGCAACAGTTCACCACAGCCAGCTACAATCCTCGTAAGTACAAAATATTCCTTCTCACATTGATGAATCAGACTTTGAACTAGATGAGCATCTGTAGATCAAATTTGATTTCTCATTCTTCTCATCCATGCAAAGCATAGTTCTGGTAATTGTGAAGATCAGAGCAATGTGATCCGCCAATGTTGGAATGCAGTGCTTTAATTGCAATTCTATGTCATCTGTTTAGCAACCTTAGGGGCACCTACGGGTAGGATTGGGAATGTTGCTGTTGAAATACAACAGGGAGACCTAGCCAAGGAGACAACAGACGCAATTGTCAACCCTGTTAATACCGATGGAGGTATGGCAGTTTTTTCCACAGCTTCCATTTGAGACTGAAATCTGTT
This sequence comes from Branchiostoma belcheri, assembly GCF_001625305.1. Taxonomy (NCBI): domain Eukaryota; kingdom Metazoa; phylum Chordata; class Leptocardii; order Amphioxiformes; family Branchiostomatidae; genus Branchiostoma; species Branchiostoma belcheri. The sequence goes on along the minus strand of NW_017804243.1, from coordinate 1,554,091 downwards.
GGAACCGTGACCTTTCCGAATGTGATTGTACTTTTTTATGGTGCACAGAACCGGCTACATGGCAATCCTATAGCCATCACAAATCTGACATTTGTGTGTTCAATTACATTTTAATCGACAGATATGTTTTTGTCGATTCAAAAGGTGTTTCATCTCAACTGTAAGTGCGAATACTAAACGGTGTTACCACACAAAATTTATATAATATCGTTTTCTCACTTTAGGGTTCTTCGTTGTCGGCAACGCCCTTGAACAAGTGGGTGGACCAACGATAAGGACTGACTGCCAAACGTCCTGGAAGCAGCGAACTAATGAAGTGCTGGTGACAGGTAAGTGATACATGTACATGATAAGTTGTTACCACCATGCTGTCTTGTATAGGCGCACAACTTCCAAAATCGGCCATGTTCTATCGATCTGTAGGGTATAAGATCTAAACTCGAGAGTTTTTAGGTATCGAGGTGCTGAAAATACTGCTATTTGTTACCCTTGGCCTTGCGATTTAGCCCCAGACAATTGAACCTCCTACTCGACTATTCAGTCCCTGGTTGCGAAGAAAGTGTAGTCGCCCCTTATATGATTATACCTGTCCAATAGGGGCTGTACTAATTACCTCCGTGTAGCTAGCTCCTTGAGGCGATTAGTACAGCCCCTTCCCCCTTATCCTCTCTATAAAAATCAAACTAGAATTAACCAGCTTTTGATTAGGATGAAGTTGCATGATGTATATAATTCATTTGAGATGACGTAAATATATATCCTCTCACATATTGTACATATTGTAACATCAAGTTGTGTCTTTTGTTGTGTTTAGATGGGGGTAACCTTCCATGCAAGAAGGTCATACACGCGGTGTGTCCAAACGCAAGAGCCATGAAAGGGAGGGTGCTTGAGTGTCTGCTGCAGGCAGAAGTGAAAGGACTTGCCTCAGTATCCTTCCCCGCCATTGGCACAGGTAAATACTGCACTCTTAATCTACTACTAACCTAATCCCCCCAAAAAAAGATTATTGTGTCATAACTGCACGAATAGCAAATTTCTTTCTTTTGATGTATTAACCGATAGAATTTCTTAAGAAGAAACTTGTCCAATATAATTGAAGTTTTCTTGGACAAACTACGCTCTATACTTGGGCACATCATCTTATCCGTTACTATCTTACCCATAGTTAATATTGTTCTTTCATCTTGTTATTGTTACTATTGCTTTTCTCTTATACACTATTTGAAATTGTTATTTGTTATTAGTTAGTTATTATTTGACCTTTATTTATAGTTTTAACTTGAGGAATCGGCCTTGTATAGGATACTTATTTTGATCCTGTTACCGACTCCTGACAGAGCTTGTCTTCATGTCAATGTTAATAAATGAAAATGAATAAATAAATCACTACTTGTATGCTGAATCCTATTCAATGTGTGAACAGTCAATGCACACGTAGTGTTATTGCAAATATTGATAATTTTTTTAAATTTCCATCCAGGTGGATTTGGTGTAAGCGTTGCAGATGCTGCGAGGGAAACAATCCTGGGGATAAAAGAGTTTGCTATCACATGTAGCCCCAAAATCGTGAAACTTGTGCGAGTGACAGTCTTCCAAGCACAGATGGTTGCAGAATTTCAGAATGCATTGCAAGCTGCAGTTCCAAAACCATCAGTTGCTCCAGCAGCCCCAACACCACAACCTGGTAAGTACCATCCTTACATTTCAATATTCTAGTTTTCATTATTATTTTTTCATTATTATTACTGTTTATTATCATAAGTGCTGAATAAAATATTATCATTATTATGTTTTCCAAAGGAAAGCATATTGTTTTTTGTCTGTTTCCTCTTCTTTCGTTCCAAACACAAAAGTTAAATGACCAGAACCAAACGTCTGTCACCATGGTAACTAGTGTTGGGTTACATCATGTTGCGATCTTATATCAGGAGGGATTTAGACTCCTGTCGCCATGTATATGAATGTGTTTGAGTAAGAATTAACAGAGCAGACCATATGCGAAGGTAAACATTATATGCATTTGCTTTGCAAATGTTACCTTTCTAATCACTATTGTACTTCTTTCACCCGTGTTGCCATTAGGTTACATTTTACAATCAAATGTAATGTCTGATGATCCTTTTCTCAAAGCCAAAATGACACCCCAGACAGACGTGGAACAAGTCGTTGATGTGACGTTCTATGCCTGCGACAAACGGGACACAGACACCGCCATCCAGAAAGTGTCCGGAACCATCGACAAACACATGACCAGGGAGCGTGTGGATGACGACCGCCTCAAACCGACCATACGACACTTGCAACAAAATGAAAAGGAAAGCATCATTCAAATGGGGGCAGACTATTATCTTGTTCTTGTGACAATTACAGGTAAGAATGTGGTCAGAATATTTTGAATGTTTGTGAATGTTGTTGTTGTTGTGTTTTTTTTTTTGTATGGGGAGGGCAACCTTGCACTTTGTAGAATATCCAAATAAACAAATAAACGAGTACCCCATCAAGCATCATTGAAACTAACGTGTCTACCTACTTACTACTAACTAACTAACTACTGATTAGTGGTCCAACAGTTCAGACCATTATTGTACACTTGTGTCCTTCAGTGTTGTACAACAATGTACTCCATCGTTCCCTTCATCTTTCTGTCTGCTTTTCTTTCCCACAGGCCATGATATTGTAATGGTAGGGCTGAAAGATGATGTGGCAGAGGCGCGGAGGAAAATTGAGAGCTTTTTGTGGGAGAAGAAAACCGCTTATGACACAGGTCAGTACGCGTAGGCGCCATTATCAGGTAGAGGAAGCAACAGATTAACAAGTCGGAAAACGCTGAGATTGTTAAGATGAAGTTTGAATTCCAGTCATACTTTATATGCTTTCTCATTTCACTTTGTTATAGAATGCACGAATAATGGTATTTTACGTAATAAGCCATTAACAATTCTCGAAATTTCAAAAGTCTCGATGCTATAGACAGATTTTAATATATCTTTACATGTGATGATTCCCACAATGCAAAAATAGGTAAATACATGAAAGACTTCTTTGTTATTAGAAAAAATACCGAAACTCATGATTAGCCCCACTCGATTGTAACACTTAATCAAAGACTGTGCTAGCCCCTCTACATTAGATCTTACTCAATACATGTCCTTTTTTTACATTGTACCGTGTGCAGTTGTCGTGCAATAAAGGTTTTCTTTCCTGATGCAGAGCAACTGAAGAAAGACATTATCAAGGTCCCTGACTACTGGGCCACGCCTCCCCGGCACGTTAAAGGAGCGTACATGCACCTACTCAACGATACGTCACAAGAGTACAAAGATGTCCAAAGTCACTTCCTCGTCAGTGTCGGTTACCAGCCTCAGATTGTATCCATATCTAGGGTACAAAATGAGTCAAAATATAAAGCGTACATAACGGAATTAAAGGAGAGACGAAAAACGTGCGCGCGGAGGTAAGCCTGAATTTTCCTTCTCTATCGATCGTTTTATTTCTGGAAGTATTCCCTCACTCATAATTTGAACATATTGTAGCTAGAGTAAAAAATAGTTAAAACTTTTGATCCAACACAACAAAGTTCTCTCACATAAAGCTTTCGACCAGTCACTCTGGTCTTCCATAGTAGACTGACTCAGTGGAGCTTGTCACGTGGCTTCTTTGAAGTGTGACGTCAACACTGGGTCAAAGGTATCTGGTAGACGATGTCGACCCCCGTCGTGGCTGAGTGAAGGGTGATGGGCCCTGATCACCCCACCCAGGAAAAATATTGTTGATGTTGTGTGCAGCAATAGAGCAATAATTCATAGGTTAAACTTATTAAAATATCAATAATTGCTAGAAGTCTAAGTCGGTGTGCATACACACTGATAGACAGAAACAATCATTTAGCATAAATCCAATTTTTAATCGCTGACAGAAATATCGAAGAGCTCCTGTACCACGGCACAGCAGCCGAAGCGGTTGACAACATCAATCAAGGAGGATTCAACAGGAGCTATTGCGGGAAAAATGGTATGCCGAATGGCCCAAGCTTTTGCTAATTAATAGCTTATCATGTATTTTCTACAACACAGTATGCAGAACTTTTTGTTTAACTTCGTGAACTTTGTCGTAAGGTTAGCAATGCAAAATTCAATGACACACATAGAAGATGGGTAAAATGTAGACATTTTCCTTTGCCTAGCATATGGTATTTGAACCAAACAACCTTTAAACTCGTCAGTTTCATATACATGTACTGTCTTCCATACAGTAGCTACATCATTGGTAATACTAGTAACACAATAGCCAACTTATATGATTATGTCAGCCAACTTCTTCCAAAATTTTATTACACTATTGTCAACTTCTAGAGGGTATATACTGAACTAAATGTAAACGCATTTACATTCACCAATATACCGTTTACTCTGTGCATCTTCCTTATCTGTGTTTTAGCAACAGCCTATGGAGATGGGGTTTACTTCGCCAAACATGCAAGCTACTCAGCACAAGACACGTATTCACCACCAGACGCGCAAGGCGACAAGCACATCTACCAGGCGAGGGTGATTGTCGGAGAATACACCGCAGGGAAGTCCGGTCTTTTGGAGCCGCCGCCCAAGAACCCGTCAAATGCAGCAGTTCGGTATGACTCGGTCGTGGACAATGTGAAAAATCCAAGTATTTTTGTCGTGTTCCACGACACTGACGCGTATCCAGAATACCATATTGTCTTCAAATAGGTTGTCATTATGAATGAATAATTGTTAGGACTTGACTTGAATGATTATTCTACCCTGGGTACAATTCTTACGCTTGGAAAGTTGCGGGATCTTCTTTTTGGAATTGCAGATACGTGTATTAGCGTGCTTGAGAAGTGGACTCTAAAAGCACAGTTGAAAGCATTGAATTTCACACATCTTTCAGCACCAAGGACAGACATGTAAATGAACACCGCACTGTTGTATGTGGCACTCACATTTGCTTTTCCATGGATACAAACCAGTGTAATCTATAGTGAATATATTAGAAATACTGTTATATAATGTAACATAAGTCAACACCACAGGGTGTCTCCTACAGTACCAGTTACCATGGTGACAGACGCCTTGTTTGACTTTATTTGTTAGGCCACACCAATTTAATTTGTTGGTTCTCGGATTTTTTCATGAAAAATGTAAAGCGACAGGGCGAAAAAAAACATGCCCAAATGGTAAAGCTAAGGCTGGAAAAAGGGATTGAAAACAAAGCTATGACTATACATGCTAAAACATTGCTGTTTTATAGCCTATGTATCAAGGATCAATTGTCATTGATGTTATTGATTTCTAATTAACAAGAATTAATTTTTTTTTCATTTTGAGATTTTTTGAAGCGGCGATTCCGAGAACCAACAAGTTAAATTGGTGTGGCCTTAGGAACAGAAGAAAAAGAGAAAAGGCTGCTCACAATAGCATCCCGATTAGTGGTGAGTTTAACATGTGCCAAAAGCATTGCATGTAGATCTAAGCCATTGACACTTTTGATTGTATTCAGAATCTGGAAGTATGAATTTATTGTTCTTTTTATGCCCGAACTACACAACACAGAACAATGCATGATGACAAATATATATAATCCCTTTCAAAAGTCCAAACATTTTTATCCTATATGTTGTACATATGCATACCAACATGTACTTTTAGAACCATGTACATGTACCTACACTTGATACAAGCAAACGCTTAGACAAGTGAACACAATTTCGAGTAATGATATCATGAAGCATCAATGTGCATTTATTTCTTCTATTCTCAACATATCTTTCTTATTTACTTTGAATAAATTGATCAAGCAGATACATGCTGTACATTTGCGGGTCTTTTATTCCGCAAGTATTCAAAGCTTATACCATCAATTTAGATTGTCTTAGAACTTGTTGGAGCTTTGTTTCACAATACTGCAACGTATAATTTTTCATTACAGCTAAGGCTATCATTTGTACTGTATAAGCGACGACTAATTTAGTCTAGTCTCTCTATTGTACGTCATTACTATATACAACATACACTTTTATCCACAGTTTGTGTTTAGTCCACCTCGTTGATAGTAGGTCCCTGTGTCCCGGCTCCGTCCTGTTGTCCCCCGGCGGCGGCGCTGTGCAGTTTGGTCATGATGGGAGCACACACCTTCTCCAGTTCCTTCTGCTGTTCCTCGAATTCCTCTTTCTCCGCCAGCGTGTTCATGTCCAGCCACTTCATCACCTCCTCACACTTGTTCAGCACGGCGTCCCTGTCGGCCTGGGACAGCTTACCGGACACGTCAGGGTTGTTGACGGTGGAGCGGAGGCCGAAGAGGTAACTCTCCAGGGCGTTCCGTGCCTCTGCCCGCTGCCGTGCCACCGCGTCCTGCTCTTTGTGCTTCTCCGCGTCAGCCACCATCCGCTCGATGTCTTCTTTCGACAGCCGCCCCTTCTCGTTGGTGATGGTGATTTTGTTGCTGCGCCCCGTGCTCTTCTCCACGGCGGAGACCTGTAGGATTCCGTTGGCGTCGATGTCGAAGGACACGTCGATCTGCGGCACGCCGCGAGGGGCCGGCGGGAAACCGCTCAGTTCGAACAGGCCCAGTCTGTTGTTGTCCTTGGTCATGGCGCGCTCGCCCTCGTACACCTGGATGGTGACGCCTGACTGGTTGTCGCTGTACGTGGTGAAGGTCTGGCCCGTTTTGTAGGGGATGCGCGTGTTCCGTTCCACCAGCTTCGTCATGACGCCGCCCGCCGTCTCAATACCCAGCGAGAGAGGCGCGACGTCCACCAGAAGGACGTCCTTGATCCCGTCGTCCTCCACGCCGGACAGGATGGCTGCCTGCACGGCGGCTCCGTACGCCACGGCTTCGTCAGGGTTGATGGACTTGTTCAGCTCCTTGCCGTTGAAGAAATCTTGCAGGAGCTTCTGGATCTTGGGAATGCGGGTGGAGCCTCCGACCAAGACGACCTCGTGGATCTTGGACTTGTCCATCTTGGCGTCGCGGAGGGCCTTCTCCACGGGCTCCAGAGTGCCACGGAACAGGTCAGAACACAGCTCTTCAAACCTGGCCCGGGACAGTTTGGAGTTGAAGTCGATCCCTTCGTGCAGAGAGTCGATCTCGATGACTGCCTCTGTGCTGGACGACAGCGTCCTCTTGGCCCGCTCGCACGCCGTTCTCAGCCGGCGGATGGCCCGGGGGTTGGACCGTAAATCCTTCTTGTACTTGCGCTTGAACTCGTCCACGAAGTGGTTGACGACTCTGTTGTCGAAGTCTTCCCCTCCCAGGTGGGTGTCGCCGGCCGTGGCGCGCACCTCGAACAGCTGCCCCTCGTCGATGGTCAGGATGGACACGTCGAACGTCCCGCCGCCCAGGTCGTAGATCAGGACGTTCTTCTCCCCGCTCAGGTTCTTGTCCAGCCCGTAAGCCAGCGCGGCTGCCGTCGGTTCGTTGATGATCCTCAGCACGTTCAGTCCGGCGATCAAGCCGGCGTCTTTGGTAGCCTGGCGCTGCGAGTCGTTGAAGTAAGCGGGGACGGTGATGACGGCGTCTCGGACCGGCTGGCCCAGGTAAGCCTCCGCCGTCTCCTTCATCTTAGTCAGCACCATGGAGCTGACCTCCTCCGGCTGGAGCGTCTTGACTTCTCCCTGGTACTCCACCTCCAGCGCAGGTTTGCCGTTCTTGCTGACGACCTTGAAGGGCCAGTGCTTCATGTCCCCCTGCACGGTCGGGTCGTCGAACCGCCGCCCGATCAGCCGCTTGGCGTCGAAGATGGTGTTCTTGGGATTTCTAGAAGTAAAACATGAAAATAAAAGGGGTTAGGTACATGTATCATATTAAAAGCAACAACGATTTGACAATTCCGGCAAAATTATCGTCCATCTAGCTTTAGTAGAGCCTCGTCACCCTGTTAGTAAACTCTACTGTGCCGACACAATTCCGAGGTAAATGTACCGGTACTGCGTAACACAAATGAGGGGCGCTTGCATGCATGGGGGGTAGTGATTACGAATTACGCAAAATTTTCGCGGCCGATTACCAATTTTGCAATTACGCTAAATTCTCAGAGCTGATTATGAAAAATTACACGTTACATCTAATGTTGTTACGAGGATTTGGGGCGACTGCCTACGGATTACGAAGACTATTAATGATTAAAAAAATACGAAAAAGGGCATGCAGACCCTGAAAAATTATAGCAGGATTAGGGCACATTTTTTTAATACAATGACGACCAAACCAACCAGAAAAAAAGAGTCGTTAGTAGTTAGTTTAATTTAGACCACCAAAAGTTTAACGCTGTATACATGTAGTCAAGGCCTTAAAGACCTTAAATAACCTACCTGGCGACTTGTTGTTTGGCGCCATCTCCGATGAGTCTCTCGCTGTCGGTGAACGCCACGTAGCTGGGGGTTGTCCTGTTCCCCTGGTCGTTAGCGATGATCTCCGCCTTCCCCTGCTGGAACACCCCGACACACGAGTAGGTGGTGCCGAGGTCGATCCCGATAGCCGGTCCGCCGCGTCCCTGTTTGCCTGGCATGTTGTCAGTAACGTTACAGTCGCTCTGGTTCTCTTCTCAATCTCGGTTCTAGATAACTTTTGCTTCGCTTCTCTGGAAACTGAATGACCAGAGTTCGCTTTTGCGGCGCTTATAAACCACTCGGAAGAATCTTCTCCCACGATCTACAATTTTTCCGAACATTCAGGAACAATGTAGGCTTCTACAACATCCAGGATAACACGAGAACTTGCGCGCACCTTCCAGAGCTTTCTGGAACCGTCCACACTACAGTGACGTCACGCCGTGTCGTAAATACCTGCCGCAAAATGGGCTGGTCCATGGGAGAATGTAAACATTGAAGATGGCGGAACGTTTCTTCTGGAACGATGTAGAAAGTCTCCAGTGTCCTCCGATTTCAAGATGTCCCTTCTCCGGCGACAAAGGTTCTTTATGATTTTTAATATCATGTGCACGATTGGGCGTTATGTGATAGTATCTAGCCATTCATATGTAGCATTATGAGCGTGTAAAAAGTCCAGAGGGGGAGGGGGGTGTTTTCAAACACGTGCAGACGTCTGCGTCTGTTGTCCTGAAATCGTACCAAGAAGAATTATTCCTGTGATATCATATGCACATGATATGAATATTGCGTTGTAATTAGTCTATAATACTAATGTGTGTCAATCTGGAAAGAGCCTGCTTCAGCTATATATACATGTAATCGAGGACATGTCTAGCTAAATAATCTAAAACACAGTATCTCAAGCCAAGGTAACACAGTCCTTGATATAACGTTAATACCGTATGAATACTATGATAACAGCATCTAATAATGAAATAATGTGATGTCATGTTAGCCATTGGAATTAGTCATCTACGTCATAAGACGACAATAACAGTTAATTTTAACTAAATATAGTCTGAACCCTAATATCAAAGTCTGCTATAGTTCTTACTAGTAATTAAGCGTCTGCCCTTTTAAAATCATTTAAGCTTCGAGCTTTAAGCTTGCATGTTAGGCCTATGTTTCTTTTTCCGTTTCTTTAGTAGCCCAGGCTCACAAAAGTCCCCCAAGACATACTAGTAAATGCATCAAATATAAGTTTGTATTTCTAAAGTTCTATAATTTTGCATTTGTACTAAAGAACTTAGTACTTGGGGGGGGGGTGTCTCCACAAATTTGACTCAGGACATGCACACTTTTAACTGTTATTTTGCACATATCATGCTTTCTAGTAATCAGTATTTTTGTTCCCGCCATTGAAGGCTCAGTTTCCGTGCTGACAGACCAGGTTGTCAGTATGGAGATGTTCCTGCTGAAGGATCCGTACCTGAAGTTTGAAGAGTCTGTCCTGACCAGAGTCCTGTACAAACTGTCAGCCTCTCTCAGGAGGAACAAACACTACCAGTACCTCAAAATGGTAAGGGCAGGCAAGAAATGTTAAGGCAGCAAAACTCTGGAAATGTTCTGGATGAGGCATATTTATTGACTCATACTGCTTCACATTAGGACATTTCAATCAGTACTTCATACTTTGGGTATTTAAAATTGGTGAAAAAAGGCCCAAGATAAGTCCTTTATTTTATGGGTGGTACCCTAAAATCAGTTCAGGGCCCTTCCAGTAACAGTTTTTCGTCAGAATTTTGGGTATTTTTGCTCCATCAGGGTCAATATATTTTGGGATAGTGTGATAGACTCACAACACTAGTTTATGAGAATGTTGACTTTGACAAATCGGGTTTCCAAGCCCTAAAAACTGCATTGGGTGCCTTTAACTCTTACTAAATACTTAATCTTATATGTTTTAAAAATGAAGCCACAATGGAAACCGTGAATATTTATTTATTTGCGGTTCGAAAGGAAGACGTATTGTTTTTGATCTGTTTCTTCTTCTTCTCCAAGCAAATAAGGTCAATGACCTGAACCAGACATCTTTAACCATGGTAACTAGTGTTGGGTTACATCATGTTGCAGCTTTATAGCAGGAGGGATTTAGACTCCAGACTCTCACCATGTATATGAATGTGTTTGAGCAAGGAGGTTCCTTTTAACTCCATGGTTAGTAAGAATTAACAGAGCAGACAATATGTGAAGTTAAAAATTATGCATTTGCTTTGGAAATGTTGCCTTTCTCTAATGGTTATTTTCATTACTACAATTTACTAGTTTTGTTACATGAACACTAACCATTTAAAACACCTTCGTGTAAATTTTAATTTACAACACAAATACAATTTAAATTGTGTACTGTGTATTTGTGTTGTGATGTATGTTGTATTTATGGAAAAATGTGGAAACTAGTTGTTGATGATTTTCACCATTACCAACTTGAAATGGCACATGATTTTTTTTTTGTACATTGAAATGATGAAAACAACATGAAATACTATGGTATGTATATGACATGTCAAGTGTAAATTTGATACTATGTACTTATGACCAAATTTTCTTCAACACAAATGCAAAACTTTTCTTCATTATTTCTACAGATAGAGAAATCCCTCAGAAAGCTTTCAAGACTGGATCTGGTTACAGCTTTTTCCCATGTTACTAGATGCTTTCCAAGGTGAGTCAATCTAAATAAGACAGGACTTACATATTTTTGCACCACATTCTAAATACTGGTATGATGTTGATAGTAAGTCTCCATAGCGAGTAAAATATATATGGATTGTGTTCGAGACAAAAATAAATAGCTCAATTATGTGCATGATGTCAAATCTGCTAATCCCACCATGTATTGTAGGTATATTGTAGGACAGTTTATTCAAATCTTCACAATACCAAAGTGTCTGATGCTCATCATATATTTTCCTGCAGTTCTAAAGATGATTCAACAGGAGGCGCTGCAGTACTGCTGCCCAGCCGACAGCTGCTGGAGTTTCTCCTTGTGAAGCTGCTGGGGGCTGCAGAGATCACCAGCCAGACTGTCAGTCTGTGTGCTGAGGCATTCATGTATCCCCTCTCAACTGTCATAAAATGTTCCATTTCAAAAACCCAGGGGAGGGGTTATACCTACAATTACCTTCGCCAAGGAGATAATGTTTTCTGCTGAGTTTGTGTCAGCCTGTCAACACAATAACGTAATTGGTAGGTTCGGTAGGTCTAGCATGTCTGGATGAGGCCTCAAAATGATTAGATTTTGTTCTCCTAGCAGGTTGTTCTGGAACTGCATGGGCACTTCTTTATCCCTGCCCTTGGTGCTGAATAACATATGTACTACACTGATCTGTCCCTGTTCTTGGTGCTGAATAACATTCTACTATGAGGTAGAAAAACACCCCTATGTTTGATTTAAAAATGCAGGTGTTGGCTGAATACAACTTGCTGTAATAATGAAAGAGGAAGATCTATTATTGATTTCTAGCATGGTAGTAAAGAAATATAATATGCTAGGATATACAGGAAAACGATATGATCATTCCAAAATACATGTAAGATTACATTGACTAGGGCCTCCTACAGCTTACAACTATAAACAAGCAACCAATGACACATCAAAACAGTTTTCTACTGGCAACTAGTACAGTCAATAGAGGAATGTTACTTGTTATATAAGCCTTTTTTCTAGTTTTTGCACAAAACAATTTCATTTGCCAGTTTGCCCTTGACTCATTTTTAGCCTCACAGCTCAACAGATCACCAAGTCTCTGTTCCTGGCAGCCAACTGCACTCTACTCTCCATAACCAGCAGACTGTGGTAGGTATATTTAATATGAGTATGTTTGCCTTTGCAGAAGGAAAACATAATGTTTTTGCTCCATTTTTTTCCTTCCTCCACTGCCTCTTTTCTTTTGTTGCAAACAAATAAGGTCAATGACATGGACCAGATGGTAACTGGTGCATCAACCTGTGGTGTTTGATTACATTATGTAGCAAGTGGCAGGACTAGGTTGGAATGGCAGGTCACCATGTATATGGATGTAAGAAAAAATAGAGTAGTTTGTTGGGCTAGGTCATGTGAAGGTTAACATTAATGTATTTGCTTTGCAAATGTTACCTTTCTAGTTCTTACTACAATTTGTAGTACAATGTAGTTATAATAGTGGTGTAAGGAATAAGTAAAGTGTGTGGTATCAGTCAGGCTGCTACAGAAGAAGGGACATGTAGCTAGGGAGCTGTCGTCAAGCACATACCTGATGATGCATTTGTGATTATGTATTTGCTTCGCATGTGATGATGTACTAATATTTGCTTTACGTGTGAATGCTACAGAGAATCATTGTGCATCAATTTTGTTGTCTTTTGTTTCAGGGCCCTTTTAAAGGGGTTTCAGGAGAAGCTGCAACAGTGGTACTCCTTCCTTAGGCCTTGGGTTGATAAGCTTCAGGGCACACAAGTACAGTGGGTAGGTAGTCGCAGAATTTTCCATTCTGTCGGTATGTTAGACGTTTCTGAAACAAAAACAGTTTGCAACAGAATTGGTTTTATATCACCAGAAAGCGAACATTTGGATAGTATATATAAAAAGCCATGTTTCGAAACATTATGCCCCGACAACCCAAATTTATTTACATGGACACCCTGTATCCCTATGTCATTGTTTGATTCTGGTCCTGCAATTCCCTTTACAGCTGCCAGGTGGTGTCAAGCTGCCATTGGACCTAGAGGAGTGGATTGTGCCAGAGGAGGACACAACCCAGCAACAGTCAAGGTGTGTGCTAAACTTCAGTGTATCTGATGTAGACGTTATATCAGATAAATTCTGAAATTCAATCAATATGTTACAGTATCTTTAATCATCAATAATTGCTTAATTGAACCTCAAATATACTAGTATATTGTATTTTGTAGTTTGAGTAAAAGATAGATGCAAAAGGGCCTAAATGCCAATTGCCTCTTTCTGACAACTTAATCTACCTATGGATCCCAAAGAAATTAAAGAAAATCTATTAAACATTGTTTTCAGTTCAAATTCAAAACAATTAAATCTAAACTAACAACCAAGTGTTGCTAATATTATAAGAAACTACCCTCTTCTTCAAGTGGTCTTGGTGGGGGTTATTTTGTAGATAACTCTTCATACGCATCTGTTCTGTTCTGTCCTGTCATGTCATGTCATGTTATGTTATGTTGTGCATCTTTTGAAATAAACCATTCATATACAATATGTCATCGTTTTGCCACCATCAGTTATTTTAAGACTGTACCATGTTGTTGCCTCCTACAGAATGCAGACCAGTCTAAACAGTGTCAGCCCCGGGACCCTGGGTTTCCTGGATCACCTGTTCACCTCGCTTGTCCCCTCACCTGATGATGGAGACCATGATGCTTCCCTCAGTGTCCATGCAACAGCAACGGAAAAAACTGTGTCTGTTAAGAAGAGAAAAATCCCACCTGTAGCACAGAGCACACCTGTGTACAATTCACCTTTTCTTCATCCTGGAGAGGGACTTCCTGACAACCTAGACATGGATCTTGGAGGTAATCTTGACCTTGAAGTACTTTACCACACACTGTACCAATTTAATCAATATTGGTTCTCAATCCACCTGATTCATTTCTTTCTGATTTGACAGTCCCAATATGACTAAGTTCAAGACTGCCGTAAACAGTTTCTTGTTGAACTCTTAGAGATTTTCTAATTTATGACAATTAATTATGTACCATGCAATTATGTATTATGTATAATGTATCTGATAATTTTGGAATCGAATGTGACTGTGCACTTAAGCGAGGGGAATTGATTGATGTGACATTATATTGAACCGAAAATCATCGATATACGATGTTAAGACCAGGTTCATTTTGCACTGATTAGAAAAAAAAAAAAAAAAAGATATTTAGGTTCTGAATCATCTCCAAAATGCTCATACTTTGGCCCCAATAGTTGAAAAAGTCCTTGTTTTCCTAGCTGTTAGCTTTTCCATCTATCAATGCTTCTGTTTGATTATGTTGAAAATTCATTGTTTGAATTACATGTATAAACAAGCCTTTTATGTTGACTTCATGGGTCTAATTGTAGCATTTGGGGCTTTCATAGGATGCTTAGGCCTGTTTTTTTCTGCCCTGTCACTTCTGAAAAAATCTGAGACTCAACAAGTTAAATTGGTATGCCTGAAGAACTTTAGAGTTTCAGAGGACATTGTAACTACCTGGAATGTACAGTAATATACATGTTGTGATGCAAATGTGTCTTGTTTCTCCACTAGAGCCTGTTTGGTCTGACATTTCCAGTATCAGGAATAGACTGTCCAGCCATGTGCAGGTAAGGGTTAATATTGTATCAACTCATGGGGCTAACAGGAGGGCTTTGGAAAATAATAGGAGGTGGTGTGTTCAACACACTTCTAGGCTGAGATGAAAGTGGGAATGGGTTCAAAAGTTCTTTGAGTTACCTGGGCCATGGTAACATTCAATCCAAAATTTCCTTCACATGCTCAGTGTGCGCCTCTTTCAAAACTTAGGAATTGATGTTTTTACAAATGAATTCTTTTATTTAGGGACTCAATTTTCTCAACTTCTGGCACATTTTGCACTGTAATTGTGTGTTTTCTTGGGTATTGGGTGACCCAATCCATAGCTGGCACGTCAGGTGATACACCATGCTGTATTCTGTATATGTAGACCCATAGGTGTCTTCAAACATACTATAGGCTGTATTGAAAGTGAGTAGATGTGCCATGTGTATCTTAATGTAATCAATGTACAATATTTACAATGTGAACATTTCTGCTGTTGTTTAATCAGGGAGACATTGTAGTCCAACCCACAAAACTAACCTTTGGAGAGGACAGAAGGGAGGGTGACTCACATGCGGAAAGCTCCAAGTCAGCAAGGAAAAGAAAGAGGCAACAATCCAACAAGCAAGCAGAAACAGAAAACTTGGAAGATGTCACCCACCCTGCAAAGAGAAGGAAAGAGGACAGAGACACGAAAAAAGATGAAACAAAAGAAACTGTACAAAACCTTGCAAAGGGAAAGAAAAGGAAAGCAAAAAGTGGCAATGTTCAAGAAACACAATGTGAGAAGAGTAAGTCACAGCCTATGGAAGTCGAAAATACTCAGAAGGAAACAACACTACATTTGCCTGTGGAAGAAGATACTCCAAGTGAGACGAGAAGGAAAAAGAAGATGAAAGCCAAAGTTACAAAAGAAGACAAAGGAGATTCTCACAAACCACTGTACAAGCCAGATGAGTTTAGGACACAATCTTTTGAGAGAAAACATCTCCATAAAGATGTGGAAAATCCTGTTGTAGTAAGTATAGGAAAGGGAAAAGAATGGATGTTGAATGCTAGTACATGTAGTACATTCAAGGAGTTGTACCAGTGCTGTCAGTTGATTGGTGAGAAAGTCCAAGAAGACACAGCAGCAGAAGCTAAACTGCAAAAACTCACTTCGAAAATCAAGAGGTGTGCTAAGATGGAGAGCAAAGGGAAGAATGTGAAGTTTGACTTGAAGTTCTTGAAATCTAAAGTACTAACACTAACAAGTGTGGGGCGATTGGAGCAATGTACTCTGATACAATGGTCAGAAAAGGAAGACAGAAGTCTCCAAGCAACAGATTTTGAAAGTTTGAAGGAAAGACAAGATACTACATGCACTTTCAATACAATTACATGTACTGAAAGTGCGAGGGGTACACCTACAATATTGAGCCCAGAGAATATATCCCCTGTAGTAGACAAGAAACCCAAGCAAGTGACCCCTAAGTTACTATCAGACATGAAACAAGATGCTACAGTAAAGGAAAAGAAGAAAAGTGCTGTGAAGAATAGAGTCAAAAAGAACAAGAAGTCAGAGACCAACTCATTTGCCAAAGATGACATACTGTTAAAGAAGAGGAAGGCATGCAGTTTAAATGACACAGATGAAATAGATGACATATTCAGAGGGCTTGACTAGCATGTGGTAAAGTGTAAATCCTGTCATCCTACGTAATTGGGTTTGCGGAAAAACCTGTCCACCTTTCAGGCCAGACGTGCTAGCCTGGCCTGGTGGACTGGCCAGATAGCCTGGCCTGAAAGGTGGACAGGTTTTTCCGCAAACCCCTACGTAATTACATGTGTGAATTGAGATGGGCCAAATTATGCCAAAAAATTATTTTAAGGTATAGGCACATCAATGGTTGATATAAATAACGACCAATATTAAAGGTTATTTCACTTAATCACACTGCAAAGTTGAACACGTCTTCTTTGTGTTCAGTGTTGGTCAGCAATGCCCTTGATCTACAATGGTGTAAACACTGATGCACTACAGCTTTTGCTGAGGTAGGGAGGTTGTATGATTTAAGTAAGTAGTTTCATCAGGTTGGTAAGTCAATTCTACATCGTTTTCTTTGGTACACAAGTTTGCCAAAAAAAAGCTGGTAGAGAACAAGTATGGTTGACAACC
Organism: Branchiostoma belcheri; assembly: GCF_001625305.1. Taxonomy (NCBI): domain Eukaryota; kingdom Metazoa; phylum Chordata; class Leptocardii; order Amphioxiformes; family Branchiostomatidae; genus Branchiostoma; species Branchiostoma belcheri. The sequence goes on along the minus strand of NW_017804243.1, from coordinate 1,537,262 downwards.
ATACTTGTTCTCTACCAGCTTTTTTTTGGCAGCTGGTCAGCTGCCTTCATCAAGACTGTGCATGTTATCGACAAGATTATGCCTTTAATAATTCTGGAACGCAATTCTGACACTAGTTCTTGTGGAGAAGAAGAAAGAGGCTTGGCAGCTTCTTAATACTGAGCTTAAGTCCACCAAGGGACATCTTGCTCATGGAATGCTAGATAGAATTGGTATGATAAAGGCTTAGAAAATATGTACCGCCAATAGAAGACCTGTTCGTCGTATCCTGTTTCAGAAATACACTAGACAATTGTTGGATAATCAGGTTTAGTCAAATAATTTGACATGACCCATGCCCAGAGAGTACCTCCGGGTCAGAGGTCACGCTTCCTGTCTTTGTTAGGACAGGTGTGAAGAGCGGTTTGCTGGGTTTTCCTGCGTTGTCGAAATTTCATCATCGCAGATCACAGGGTTGGATAGTCTCTACAATAGGCTGTGGACAAGCTGACCTATAGCCTAGGTAAGAATACTAGACTTACTATATATTAAAAGACCATAGGTACAAATTATGCAAACCCATTTCTCACCGTTTTACACTCATAATTTTCTCATCGTTTCACACCCATTTCTCACCTTTCCACACCTATATTTTCTCACCTTTCCACACACACAATTTTCTCATTGTTCCACAACCATCCCTCGGCATTCTACATCCCTTTTTCGCCGTCCCGGTAGGAGTGTTACGCTAATAAGAGGCAGTATGCATGGGGATTTGGAGGGCTAATCAATCTCCCGTGAAATACACACCGGGAAACCTATGTGAGGCGGGCGGGACAGAACCTTTGCAGCCCCGACCACGATCAGACTAGATACCAGGCTATGCTCGTGCAGCACCGTGCGTGCAGCCCCTATTGTCCGGCTAATACGTACGCCAGAGCCAACAGGTGTGACAAGCCACAGTCCTTTGTTCTCCCCTGTCCTTGCCACATAAATTATTCATATATCAATATAATGCATGTATAGGCCCAATTTACTCGAGGCAAAATATTATATACCATAAAGGTAACATTTGCAAAGCGAATGCATAATGTTTACCTTCGCATATGGTCTGCTCTGTTAATTCTTACTCAAACACATTCATATATATGGTGAGACAGCTAGGAGCTTAAATCCCTCCTGCTATAAAATTGCAACATGATGTAACCCAACATTAGTTACCATGGTAACAGTCTGGTTCAGGTCTTTGGCCTTTTTGGTTTGCAGAAGAAGAGGAAACGTAGCAAAAACAATATGTTTTACTCAGGTAAACATAAATATTTAATTTATAAATAATTTCAAGGATCGAGAAAGAACCGTTGAAAGGGCCGTGGCTTGTCAGACGACAGACAATAGGGGCTGTGCGAGCATCCTCCATGATAGACTTTCGTGGTGGTGGTGGGGGGGGGG
>NW_017804243.1:1534068-1535814 GCF_001625305.1 Branchiostoma belcheri | reverse complement strand
GGGGGGGCTAATCAACGCACGGCGTGCCAAACTCTACAACAGGCGTAAAACTTCATATAATACATCCTCCCTCCAGAGTGCTGTGTCAACCTTTAATTTCTGGTATTGCCTTTCGATCATTTTATTTTTCTTAGTCATAAAACTTAAATGAAGTCGAGTATTGAGTATGACTTCATGAATGCATGTTTTTCAGACATGTCCTTTTATTATAGTCTCAAACATTATTTGTGCCAAAATTTTGCACAGTTCGAAGGAAATTTTGTTTATTTGATTTCGTTGGTGCCGATGATAGGACTGACTCGTTATGGCTATAGCTCATTGCCAAAATTACTAAAAGGTATGCCTGAACTTTTTCTTTTAATTACTATTATAGAAGTGACGCCCATATAAAAAAGTCAGGCATCAATATACAAATACCATTACCATAGATTTATAGTCTTTGTTTTATTTTGCATATAAAGAAGTAAAATTAGCATGAACACATGAACATAACGAGGATATGCGGGAAATATAAAAAGCCTTCATGGCTTGTCCGGGATCTTCCGTCTACATTTGACAAATGGTAGTAATACAACAAATAGTAATGATAATAGTTAATTAATTAATTAACAAAATAAAACCAGTGTCGTAAACTTACATTAAACATAAATAAACAACGGTTAAGTAACGTACGAAGCATAAACAAATTAATAAGAAAATTACTGTAGAACGCAAAGTATTACACAGAAGGAAACTAAATACAATCTTATGACACAACATAACGAAAATTCAATGAGCCAAACTTACTGTAACGTAATACAAAATGTCCATCTTAATGGTAAGACTTATCCACAGACATACAGGAATGGCGACAACAGGTAACTTGCAGGGTTTGGACGGTGTCGAGAGGACCGTGACAGAAGAATCTTCTGTGGGATCCAAAGTAGTAAAGGAGAGACGCTACAGGTGTGAGGAGTGCAGCAGGCAGTTCGGTAAGCTGTATAATATGAATAAACACATGCGGACTCACACTGGTGAGAAGCCCTACAGTTGTGAGGAGTGCAGCAGGCAGTTCAGTCGACGTGATACTTTGCAGTCTCATATGTGGACTCACACTGGTGAGAAGCCCTACAAGTGTGAGGAGTGCAGCAGGCAGTTCATTCGACGTGATAAGTTGCAGTCTCACATGCGGACTCACACAGGCGAGAAACCTTACAAGTGTGAGGAGTGCAGCAAGAAGTTCAGTGAACTGAACAGTCTGAGGAAACACATGCGAATTCACACAGGGGAGAAACCCTACATGTATGAGGAGTGCGGCGGGCAGTTCAATGAGATTCATGATCTAAAGAGACACATGCGGTCCCACACAGGTGAGAAACCCTACATGTGTGAGCAGTGCGGCAAGCAGTTCAGTCGGCTTCAATCTCTTAAGACTCATATGCAGACTCACACCGGCGAGAAACCTTACAAGTGTGAGGAGTGCAGCAAGCAGTTCAGTCAGCTAAGTAGTCTGAAGAGACACATGCGGACTCACACAGGAGAGAAACGCTACATGTGTGGGGAGTGCGGCAAGCAGTTCAGTCGGCTTCAATCTCTTAAGACTCATATGCGGACTCACACCGGCGAGAAACCTTACAAGTGTGAGGAGTGCAGCAAGCAGTTCAGTGACCTGACCAATCTGAGGCTACACATGGAGACTCATACAGGTGAGAAACCGTACATGTGTGAGGAGTGCGGCAAGAAGTTCAGGAGGCTGGGTTATCTGAA
>NW_017804243.1:1533489-1534048 GCF_001625305.1 Branchiostoma belcheri | reverse complement strand
CTCATGCGGCAGTATAATGTATTGCACAAAAGACTCGCACATGCATTACTAGTATTCAATAGGGCGGTTTAGGACGCTGTGGAGGAGCGTGATGTTTTCAGTGAACAAGCCGTGAACGTTCCACTGTTCTTCCACGTAAAGCATGTAATAAGGCTGCTAGTGTTGTGTCAACAAGTAATTACCCAGGTATTGTGTTCAAACTAAGAAATTACATTTGTACTTTAGTATAGGCCCATTGTTTTTTGCCGAGAGTTGTAGCAACAAACTTTTTCTCTTGTAATGAATGATGTAGACATGACGCCCAGATTTAAAAAAAAGTACCAATATACAAATACAGTGTATCATTACAATAGATTTATAGTTCATCTCTCCACAGATATACAGGAATGGCGACAACAAGTAACTTTCAGGGTTTGGGTGAGGTCGAGCGGGCCGTAAGTGAAGAAAATTCTGTGGGATCAAAAATAAAGGAGAAACGCTACAGGTGTGAGGAGTGCAGCAGGCAGTTCAGTCAGCTGGGTCATCTGAAGAAACACATGCGGACGTCACACTGGGAGAA
>NW_017804243.1:1526718-1533469 GCF_001625305.1 Branchiostoma belcheri | reverse complement strand
CGTGTCAGTGAATCTACCTTCACCAAGGATCGAGATCAGTTATTTGAAATGGTCACCAAAATGTTCCCCAGCTTTATTCACCTTCCCAGCCTACAAAAAACTGCATTTCTATTAACACCTCCCAATTCATATGTCGCAAAATGTCTTTCATTTCATACTCCACTGCACACGGAAAAGAAATCAAACCCAACAATAACTACAAATGTATATATAAAGTAGCATTAGCATAACTTATTATCATTCTACTGTTTACTGTTGTTATCATGTTCTTGCAATTAGCCCTCGGGCATTAATTTGCAATACACTTTCAGATAATGATGGACACATTATACCTTGCAGTACTGTTTCAAACAGACCGATAACTACTATTCTGTTGACAAACTCTCAAACTCCTCTCGGCACTTGCATACTAAGGTTGAAATCCTTTAAAGCCTTCTGAGGGGTATTTACGCACCCCAAAGCAGGTTCGGGCGAAGTTCAAGGCCCTGAAACACAAGTATCATAAGGCCAATGAGGCAAACCGTAGAAGCGGTTTGGGGAGGTCATCATAGGTCACTGTGGGTCAGAAACATCCTGCGCCACGGGCGGCCCGAAACACTTCCGCCTCTGTGTCTAAAGACGAACCGTTTTCTGTGGCGAAACGTTTCGTACCGTTTCGAAACGGTATACCGTTTCTTGTCTAAATCGGGCCTAAAACACAAGTCATGAAACAGATTTTGTGTCGGTATTTTCGGTGAGCATCCATTGTGATTTCTGTTTCCAAGTGACATTTTTTGTAAGCAGAAAAAACGAAGGATGCGGCGGGGGGGGGGGAGGCAGTATTGATTGGGGATGGGGGTAGCTGAAAAGACGCTAGAAAGTACGTAACTTCGTAATCAACTTTGACACGAAGTAGTGCGGCGTTTGCCCGTATAACACAACAAGTGCTGTCTACTGGCCTTGACAGGACGATTTAGTGTTGTTTTTCTCACACGCGTTCTGGCAGAACAACTTCTGTCAACGTTCTGTTGATGACAAATATATCTTATGACCCCCAGTGTCGAGATAACGTCTGTTGAGGAACAAGCTCTTTGTTTTATGTTACCACTAAATCTGAGCGGAATTAGGGAAATACGGATCCCGAGGCGACGGACATCGCTTTTCATGTGCAAAGACGTAATTTTCATGTCAGGGAATCTATCTTCGCCTAAGTTCGGGGAATGTGTGTGTTTGTTTGTGTGTGTGTTTGTGTGTGTTTGTGTGTGTGTTTGTTTGTGTGTGTGTTTGTGTGTGTGTGTGTGTGTGCTTGTGCGTGCGTGTGTGTGTGTGTGTGTGTGTGCGTGTGTGTGTGTGTGTGCTTTCGTGTCTGTGAACACCTGGCCGAACACCAGGGAGCAAATATGAGGGTCTCTGTTCAACCATGGTTCATTTGTCATCGGGCCGTTAAACCCTTGGGTAAAATTTACTAAGGTTGCTTGAACACAATTGGACTACAAATATACCATGGCATTATTAGTTTTTCTGTCATCAATACAAATTTTAATATTCTCCTGATTAACCGAGCTTAAGGAATCTATACCGTCGACACAATTTAAAAACTTATCTAGCTGAACACACCTTTAAAATTGTATAATTTGGGACTTTCAGGTCAAAATTTACTGTATAGTGGGGGTGTGACAAAGGGGAATGGAATGCAGGGAAAGAGCAGCGGGCAATAGGCATGCAGCTTTCCTCTATTATTCACAGCATCTTTATTTAATCGTTAAAACACTTTTAAAGGCCTACTGTGTCAAGTGAATAAACATAGCTATTGTACGTAGCTTAAGAGATACAGTGAACTCTTTGAAACAGAGAACTAAACCAGAGCTGCGGCTAAAATCATGTTGGATTTCTGCATCTGACTGTTGGGGTGTAAAGGTGATGTGTTTTTCAAGGTCTTTGTCCCCGGGGAAAATAACAGTGTCCAAATGTTTCAAACAGGTACTTTTTGTGGTAACACGCAAGGCTTTGATTCTAAAAAAAGCAGATCCAGGCTGCTTCCTAGGCGTTGCGTTACAGACATCTATCACACATGCTTCAAATGTGTCACCCTGTTCTGAAGAGTGGCTTGTAACGCCAAACCCCCCGTCTCCTTCTTGTGTCATTTCAGAACTAAAAACAGAAGTTAGTTATTCTATAAAGTCAGGCTCTTGTCTGTGACGAAGAATCATTTTCAAACACCTAAAGGTTTTCTTAAAATCACGCAAAAGTAAAATGGTGGAAATGTGTGCTTTTCTAGAAGATCGAAGCTATAGTCTACTATGTTCCGTTCCTCCTACATCCCTGTTACTTATTGAATCTCAGAGGCACTCATCATACCTATAAAAGAAGAAGCCAAACCCAACAAAACTAGTACCACGTATGTGTATACTGTAGAATGTAGCACAGCGTTAGACGTAGTATCTTGTACTTTGTTATGTTGTTTGTACTTGCCAATAGTGCTCGGGCATGTATTTTAAATTATAATCTTTACATTATGGGATGTATGGGTTTTCTTTTACACAACCAAACTATTCCTACAGTGTACCTTGCTTCTGACTGGAGTTCTGCTTCTCGCCACCATATGTACCCTAGGTAGGTGGTGCTTTTGCGGCGAGAAAACAATCTCACACTGGCGCATACAGAGGGCGTACACTAAAATAGCTTTGTTTGTCACGCTTGGTCTGGTTGACATCAAAACCCACAAATTAAATCGCGGTCGATGCTGACTTACCTGTGGCAGTGATAGCCACAGTATTCATTCCATCTGGTACACCGCTAGTTTCTTAGGTATGCCATGTTCGCCATGAAGAAAGGGTTTACAAGACGTGACCGACAGGTATATCTGAAAGGTGAAATTCAGAACAAAAACTTTCAATTACAGGGGTCTTATACCACAAGCTCTATAGAACATTCTTGATTAGAGTTTGTGTGCGTGTTCTATAGAACGTCCTTGCTCTAATCGAACACGCACCAATACATGTGTCGCAGAAGGGGGGGGGGAGGTGCAGCCAAAGTCGAACTGAGCCTGCTGTTACGTCAGTCAGTCAAGTTTATTGCACAACAATTGCATTTGATACAATGTATGGCAAGTAAAACTTAATAACTATAAACTATTTCTACTAGTGTACTAATCTAATTTCAATGCATGTATATATGTTTTAATAATGGAATGTTACATTTCACATTGCAGTGACAAGGTTTCTCTTTTGTATAGCAGTATGTAAATATTGGCCTAAATAAGCAGATACAGAGTCGGGGCATGATAACAATATGTTGAAAATTTCTCTACTTGTCCCAGGTAGTGTTATTACTCCGTGAAGGAGGTCAGGACCTCCGGACGGAGTGTTGTAATCGGCTGATTTTTCATGTTCGCAGTCAAAACACTGGGTTCTCTTTGTGTAATCGGCACGCAATTTTATACGCCGTCTGCGGGCATGCCCGTGTTGATGCACGAATGTGTATTTTTGCCGTTGCTGCTTTCGCGGTCAATGTAATATCGCAGACGCACCCCTACAATTACGAGGCGAATTGGAATGGTCCAGAAAAACGCGTTGTTTGGAATAGCAGTGGGAGATGTAAAAGTTCATGCAGATACGGGGTGGTTTTTATAAGTGGTTCCAGATGCTTTTGCCCATGGTTAAGAGATGCCAAGTTTTTTGGAAGATGTTCGCAGCCAAAACGCATTCTTCCGTACGTCGCATTTCTGTGTAATTTCGCATGTGGTGTTGCATTATGTCCGGGATGATGCACGTCTTTTTATTTTTACCGTAGCTGTTTTGATATTGAAGTAAATGCATATTTTAGAAACATCCCTACTTTTACAATCCTGTGGAATAGGCCGTAGGTTTAGGCACTTGTCTGGTAGCAGAGGTACCCTAAGCAGATATGCTGGTTATCTGGCCGGCGGTAGTAACACTCGCGGTGCTTACCGCAACTGTTGCTGGAATTTGGCTTGTTCCAGGCGCGCTTCATTAGGTACAGGCACGGTAAAGCTAAGGTCCCAATTGGGAAAAGGGGTCCTGGCGGGTAGTTCCCGGGCTGTTTTTTACCACTTTCGGGCGGGACCCCGACGTGGCCCCGCGGGGCACCCTGCGGCTACCGGGCTATTTGTTGGCCCGTCGGGTCCCCGATAAGAATTTAATTCTGAGTTAAATTCTACCCGGGCCCCGCTGACAAAAAGACGCCGTGACCTCATCGTGAGAACACCGAGAGGTACCCCTCCGGTTGCCGGCATTCCACCGGGACACATTTCTTACGTCACAGACCAGATGAACAGAATAAAGGTGTGTACTTCGTAAACCCGGGTAAAATGTGTGACCTCACAGATCAAATGATCACAACAAATACGTGAATTCTGCATTACTTATAGGTCAAAACATCGTCAGAGAATCTGCTGGGTACCTGCCGGGTGCCTGCCGGATACCGACCAAAGAGGGTGACAAAATTTCTAACAAAATGCTACTGAAGGAAACTTTTAATTGTGACCACGACAGCCGGTGCCCGCTCGACTCCTGAGTCCGACCGGGGCCAGCCGGGGCTACATCCCCGACGGGCACCGGCGTAATTGGGACCTTAGCTTAAGACGGTGGGGCTGTCTTTGTTACTAGACACGACCATGATAGTCCGATCGTTATGTGAATGCAATGATTGTGTGTGTGTAATTAAAATGAACTTCGAACTTGAAGCACAGTATCTTTACACGCCCTGGGAGCAGTAATGGATTTAGCTCTTTGTATGTTTTATGCTTGTGACGCGCCCTCATTGTATTAACCGTTGCCTAATCATAATGTCTGCACAGTAGGTCTGGCGTTGACGCTTGGGATTTTGTTGAAATATATAAAACTTCACGGAGGATTGTCACCTATGGCTTCTTGTTCTATTTTTACATGATATCATTAGTTTTTTCCTTTCTTCGTTATAGTAGGGACATATCATTACAAAATATATATGGTACTCATCTTCAACTTTGTCTTTGCAGGCAGGACACATTCTTTTCTCGGCTGGTATCTTTTTGTGACGACCCTTCTCAATTTCTAGGCAATGTGCACTAATTCTCAGTTTTGTAATACTAGATGTAAAGGATTTGTTTCGGATCACCGAGAGGTAATTCTCCATGGTAAAGGTTTTCTTGACTTTGGAGTATGTCTCAAGTTTACTGAAGCTCCTTATCTTTTGTCTCCAGTTGGAAAGAAATGTGTCCTTGAGTCGTTCCTTAAACAAGTTTCCAAAATAGTTGGTGTCTACATTACAGTTAAGCCAAATATTTTGAAAACCATGTCTGCATAATATATCTTGTACATGGGAAGCCCCATCATGTTCTTGTACAACAGCAGTATCGTAGGCTTTCTTAACAATTCTATCATTACACATGTTATTTAATCTTAACCAGTACTTAATCAGTCTCGTTTGAGTGTCTATGTACAATGGGAAAATACCTAGCTCGCCCATTACAGCAGCATTAACAGAGTTTCTGGGCACACGAAGTAATATTTTACAGTAGTTGAGCAATACATGTTCTAAATCGGGAATTTCATAACAAATATTGGGTTACACTTGAATGATATATAACATTCATTTTATCCGTATATTTTCTAAGTCGAACAAGCACAGGACGGGCGGTCGATGTATCAGATTTCTTTCCTACACGGATCGACCTAATTATATATGTGTTTACATCTGGTCCTAATATTGGGGAAAGGGTGTTGGATACTAATTCTCTAATATTTTCATTTTGAGATTCCTTGATTCCCCTGAGAATAATCTCTTTGCTTTGAGCGTTTGTCCCCAGTATTTCCCCGCAATACAGTAATATAGGCTTGACGAGGCTATTGAATAGGTCCAGGGCGAGAGAGATTGACGGATTGTGATTTACGTGACAAAGATTATGGGTGCGGCTACATACATGTATGAACATGTCACATAATGTAGCTCACGTCACCATGCTGATCGTGGTGGACACATTATACCTTGTAAGCTTGCAGTTGTAAACAGACCGATTACCGCCATTCTGTTTGATAATTCTCGCATTTTAGGATTTGAAAATCCTTAACGATATGTCTTGAAAGTTAAACGACATCCTAGTGAAAAGGGGCCTTTATAAGAAGGCCCTAGTGAAAAGGGGCCTTTACAAATTGCGGCACATGGGGGCTAACGGAACAGTTAGCCAGAAAGATCGTGCTTGGCACAGGAAGCAGTTAAGACGCTTAGCTGGATATTTCCACCCACACCACATTAGGAACTCCAAGCTGTACAAGATCTGCAACTCTTCTCCACTTCAAAATGAAGTCCACCGTCGCGGATGGACTCTCTTTGGGCACATCCTTCGCATGCCACCTGACTCACCCGCACAAAAGGCCCTCAACATCGCCTTTAGCAGAAAGCTCGCGCCAAGGAAAGGCAAGCCCCGCGGAGGCCTTCTGGACTGTCTGTTAGATGACACAAAGCTGTACTTCCTGCAGAACATTAAAGATGAGACCTACGCACTCAGGTGGCTACGAGACCAGGCCAGACACAAGGAAACGTGGACTGGACTGTACAAGAACATTGAGGACTCACACTGCTTTGGTGTACAGATCCGGCGCTGCCTTAGGGCATAGCCGTAGATTTGTGCCTGAGAACAGTCATTTATTATTATTTATATATTTATTATAAGATGTTACAATCAAAACCCATGTCAGAAACAGATTTTGTATTACAGTTGTGCCTCACTTTTGATTTTTTTATTTGTGATCTAGGCAGATAATACCGAAGG
>NW_017804243.1:1516955-1526698 GCF_001625305.1 Branchiostoma belcheri | reverse complement strand
GAGAAACCCTACAGGTGTGAGGAGTGTGGCAGGCAGTTCAGTCAGCTGGGTCATCTGAAGAGACACATGCGGACTCACACTGGGGAGAAACCCTACAGGTGTGAGGAGTGTGGCAGGCAGTTCAGTCAGCTGGGTCATCTGAAGAGACACATGCGGAGTCACACAGGCGAAAAACCGTACAGGTGTGAGCGGTGTGGCAGGAAGTTCAGTGAGCTGAATAATCTGACGAGGCACATGCGGACTCACACAGGGAAGAAACCCTACAGGTGTGAGGAGTGCAGCAGGCAGTTCAATGAGCTGAGTGATCTGAAGAGACACATGCGGACTCACACTGGTGAGAAACTCTACACCTGTGGGGAGTGCAGCAGGCAGTTCAGTCGGCTTGATTATCTGAAGTCTCACATGCGAACCCACACGGGCGAGAAACCCTACAGGTGTGAGGAGTGCAGCATGCAGTTCAGTCATCGAAGTCATCTAAAGGCCCATATGCGAACTCACACAGGGGAGAAACCCTACAGGTGTGAGCGGTGCAGCAGGCAGTTCAGTCAGCTGGGTAGTCTGAAGACCCACATGCGGACCCACACTGGGGAGAAACCCTACATGTGTGGGGAGTGCAGCAAGCAGTTCAGTCAGCTGGGTAATCTGAAGAGCCACATGCGGACCCACACCGGGGAGAAACGCTACTGATGTGAGACACGCATGCAACAGGCAAACGTCTTCTAAATAGACAATGCAATCTCACAGAGAAAGAAGTAAGAAATTTAAAGCTTGTGGCGGCGAGTAATCATGAAGTGAAGTTAGCAGACTGCTCTGAAATCACACATAATTGATACGTCTGTGCTAAGGATTTGTTCTTTAGGCTGTTCCTTTATAGTAATTTGAAGAGAGGAAGTATTGCCTAGTTGATGTTGTATCTCATTAGTGATACTCGTAGTTGATACATGTATTTTCAGAAATTACATCAACTGCACCAAGTAGGATTTAAGCAACTGTTCTTCATAGGATCAGTATATATGACTAGTAGTAGCAAATCATTCTGATTTTTACGATATTCTACGTACATATGTTCTACATATGTTACTTATATATTCTTTCACCAACAATGTTTCTAGTATACTTACCTAATAGTATGTGTGCATGTAACGTATGGCATTATACATGTTATATGGTGTAGGTTTTTGGGTCCAATTTAACGTTAGAAGTGCTAGATAAGCCAGTTTATGTAGATAAAGGAAGGTACTAAAATTAATGTGACTTGGTATGGTTTAAGATTAACGTCTTTAAACTGTTTACAGTAACGTTTGATGCATGTCTGTTACAGTAGCCTAGACTGAACTTGAATATGCCGATGCTCCTGTTAATTTTGTTATGCTTGCATGTTGTTTCTGAGTTCCTTGCACTTGTAATAGTTTTGAATCGCATAAAAAGTTTTCAATCACATAATAAATTTTTATCCATTCATTTATTCGATGTTATATAAGATTTTCACTATTTTAAACATCGTTGCTTTACACATTTTCTTCCGCTAGAAGCTACCTGGATACATAATGACATTTGGGGAGTAAAAGATCAGCGTCGTTGCGCCGCAAAAACGTGTTTGGAAGTATTAAAGTAATTAATTTTTTTTAGATAAAGCTACTTCATCGTTGAAGAGATTCATCAGTCACGTATAGTATAAGTTCAGTAAGATAATTCTTTCAATCAGTGACTATTAATCCTAAGGTACATACCTCCGAATTTTCGACGACTAGTCAGTTCGTCTTGGTCACGGAATAATCCTAGTCTCGCAAGATAACGCGAGACTAGGACGAGACTTGCGTGGAATGCCCTGGTGAGCCCGAAAGATCCTTTAGATCCGAGTGAAAAGTGTGGTGTCATTTATAAATTTGTCTGCGAACACTGCGGTGAGACGTATGTGGGAGAAACAGAGAGATCGCTGGGGGAAAGGTCAGGTGAACATCAGAAGTCGATTGACCGTAAGGACTACAAGTCTGCACTTAGTCAACACCAGTTACAGACTGGACATAGGGTCACCACCCAACCTATACTAGACACGATCGAAATTATCGACCAGGAAGCCCGCAACGCACATCGGAAGATCAAGGAGGCCATACACATCCAACTAGTGGGAGCCAAGCTGAACCGCAACGAAGGCTGGCAGCTGCCTAAGCCCTACCTACCTCTACTCCGCAAGGAGGCAGAGGGGGGCAGAAGATCCACGCAAGTCTCGTCCTAGTCTCGCGTTATCTTGCGAGACTAGGATTATTCCGTGACCAAGACGAACTGACTAGTCGTCGAAAATTCGGAGGTATGTACCTTAGGATTAATAGTCACTGATTGAAAGAATTATCTTACTGAAAGCTACTTCAATGATGAACATCGTTAGGTAGATTTTATTTGTTGAGGAAACATTAGCCTAATTAATTACGGTTGCCGGCCGCCCAACATCCAGCCGCTTTGTGGGGAGGGGCCACCAAACTAAACCCGCGGACGGCAGAGTTTGCGTTACACAGACTTTAAAAAAGGAACATTGTGTCCGATGATATCCAAAGTTGTGAAGTTGTAGCTCAGAGCTGCAAACAGAACATGCAAGCAAACTGGAGTACGGGTTTCACTTCCACCGTAACCAAGAATAAGGGTTTCGCACAGGCGCAGCACGTTCTGCAGACGTGCTCTGAAACTGCAAACTGTTCACGGAAAGCCTGCACGATTGACATATCTTATTGGATGGAGAACTTAATCAATTTATACTGATGATCGATCATGAAAAGGATGGCTTCTTTTTTTCTTCGGTTGGTAACCGCCTTCACATTTGTTAAGATTTCGGTGCCTTGTTGAAGTCTTTCTTTCTTCAACTTCGAAGAAAATCACGACACAACAGCGAAGATTGATGCTGAAGGCCGTGCGGCTCATACACTGTAATCGGTCAGTTGTGGTTTTATCTGGGTAATCAGGTATAAATTTTGTGACCTTTGACCCAACCCGCGTCTGTCAGCCATTTTGACCAGCGCCAGCAGAGGCAATATTTTTTCTCCAAATCTAAGACGGTTTTGAAACCGATTCAACGTTTTACCGATCCTGCAACAACAGAAACACACAGGTGAGACATTTGTTAGTTATCTATGTTGATACTTGACGTTGATAAGACCGCAAGATTGGCCAGTAGAGATTTTGAAGGTGTGAAGAGTACATCTCCTTTAAATTGGGGAGGGGGGCACGTGCATATGCTATCAAAACGGGACAAAAAATATAACGTTCTTCGTTCGGCAGCGTTTTGTGGCATGGAGGTACATGTAGCTGCAGAAGCTCTTTTTGGTCAAAACGAGGGACTTTGAACTTTTGACTCCAATTCCAGTATTATAACTGTTATATCCAATACTCTAATAATTTGACACAACGAAAAGTACAGGGACTTTTGTATGGTCTTCTACAACTAAAGATCTAACAACAGGAATTCGTGACAAAAAAAAGTGACATGTGTCGGTATGAGGCATAATACAGGTATGTATATAGATACAAGGTGTTTGACATGGCCATAGCTTTTCTGTTTTCTTGTTTCATTCCTGTTCTATGATGAAATGCTGAGTATTCTTTATCGCATGTGAACATTTCTCAGTCATTCAATCTGCTTTGATTCTGTATACCATTGCAGAAGGAAAACATATTGGTTTTCCTCAGTTATCCTTTTTTTTCTTCCATTCGAAACAAATGATGACAATGACCTGGACCAGACGCCTGTCACCATGGTAACTGGTGCTGTAGCAACACCCTGTGGTGTCGGGTTACATTATGTAGCAGAACAGATTTGGAATTGAAGATAGCCTGCTCAGTGCTCACCATACATACGATTATGAATGTATTTGACTTTGAGTACGAATAAAAATTACAGTAGATTGTTCGGCTAAACCAGGTGAAGCATTAGCATTACGCATTTGCTAAATGTTACCTTTCTGGTAGTAGTTCTTTACTTTCTTTTTCATTGTTTCTAGAGATGACGGAGAGAAGCTCTGAGTCTGAGATTCCTGTGGATGAACTGCCATCGGTACACCCTGGGAACGAGACAAACAGCAGCGAGCAAAAATCACCCGTTCCTGTTCCGGGCCAGACAGAGCAGACAAAGGCGGCCAAACGCTTTGCGTGTACGGTATGTGACTTCACGACAGATAAAAAATCAAAACTATCCATCCATGTGAGAAGACATACGGGTGAGAAACCTTACAAATGTGACCAGTGCAACTATTCCACTGCAGAGAAAGGCCATTTAACCCAACACATGGTTAAACACACTGGAGACAAACCCTACATATGTGGAGAGTGCGATTTCCGGACCGCCTATGGGTCTGTTCTGACAAAACATAAGAAAATGCATAAAGGTGTAAAACCCTACAAGTGTGACCAGTGTGACTATTCCACCATAGGCAAGTACAAGTTAGACGAACACATGGCTAAACACACCGGAGAAAAACCCTACGTATGTGGAGAGTGCGATTTCAGGACGGGCTATGCGTCAGTTCTAGCCAAACATAGGAAAACGCATACAGGTGTAAAACCCTACAAGTGTGACCAGTGTGACTATTCCGCCGCACACAAAAACCGGTTAGACCAACACATCATGGCTAAACACACCGACGACAAACCCTACAAATGTGATCAGTGTGACTTTTCCTCTGTACGGAAATACCGGTTAGACCAACACATGGCTAAACACACTGGAGACAAACCCTACGTATGTGGAGAGTGCGATTTCAGGACAGACCAAGAGTCTGTTCTGGCAAAACATAGAAAAAAACATACAGGTGAAAAACCCTACAAGTGTGACCAGTGTGACTATTCCGCCGTACGCAAAAACCGGTTAGACCAACACATCATGGCTAAACACACCGGAGAAAAACCCTACAAATGTGATCAGTGTGACTTTTCCTCTGTACGGAAATACCAGTTAGACCAACACATGGCTAAACACACCGGAGAAAAACCCTACGTATGTGGAGAGTGCGATTTCAGGACGGGCTACGAGTCTGCTCTGGCAAAACATAGAAACATACATACAGGTGAAAAACCCTACAAGTGTGACCAGTGTGACTATTCCGCCGTACGCAAAGACCAGATAGACCAACACATGGCTCAACACACCGACGACAAACCCTACAAATGTGACCAGTGCGACTATTCTGCTAAACTGAAAGGCAGTTTACGCCGACACATGGCTACACACGCTGAAGAAAAACCCTACATGTGCGGAGAGTGTGGGTACAGGACTGCTCTCAGGTATTATTTATCCAGACATATGAGAGCCCATGGTGCGAAAACCCATAAGTGTGACCAGTGTAACTATTCTACTGGAATCAAAGGCAATTTAGACCAACACATGGCTAGACACGCTGAAGAAAAACCCTACATGTGTGGAGAGTGTGACTACAGGACGGCTTCCAGGTATCACTTATCCAGACATGTGAAATCCCACGGTGAGAAAGCCTACACGTGTGATCAGTGCGACTATGCTGCCACAAAAAAAGAACTCTTAGATCGGCACTTGGCCAGACACTCTGGACAGAAACCCTACATGTGTGGAAAGTGTGGATACAGTACAACTGTCCAGTATTCCTTGAAAGTACACATGAGAAAACATACAGGGGAGAAACCTTTCAAGTGTGACCAGTGCGACTATGCTGCAGCAGCGAAAAGAGATTTAAATCGTCACTTGGCGAAACACACTGGAGAGAAACCTTACGTATGTGAAGAGTGTGGATACAGGACAAATATAAAGTTTTCCTTAACCGCACACGTGAAAAGACATAAAGGAGAGAAACCTTACAAGTGTGACCAGTGTGACTATTCTTCTGCATATAAATTTTGTTTAGTCCAACACAGGTATAGTCACACCGGAGAAAAACCCTACCTGTGTGGGGAGTGTGGATACAGGACAGCTGACAGGTCCGGTTTGTACAAGCATATGAAAACCCATGCAGGTGCAAAACCCTCTCAATGTGACCAGCACGACAATTCTACTGCACAAAAAGGTGATTTAGACTGACACATGGCTAAACACACTGAAGAAAAAACACTACGTGTGTGGAGAGTGCGGATACAGGACAGCTTACAAGTATTTCCTATCTGCACATATATATATATATGAAAACTTGTATAGATGTAAAACAGTGTTACTATTCTGCGTGAAGGGAATACTGGCCAACACAATTCTGTACCCATCCATTGTGTTTGGGGAATGTGGGTGTAGGCCAGCTTACAGGGCTGCCTTGTCCACACACACAAATGGCGAATCGTGCTGACTTGACTTGTATGTGCCGAGCCCTGGTGTCCCTCACATCAAGTCAATTCAGAATGGCAGCCCAACCGTTCCTGTCTTCCATTACCTGGCTACATCTGTGAGAAGTGAGGCCTAAAACCTACCCGGATGACCTGGCACCTTTGAGGGCAGAGGAAAACCACACAAATGTGACCAGTTTGTACATTCTGCTGCTTGGAAGAACAGTTTTGACTGACCCTTCCGGATTCAGGACAGCAGATGATGATACGTTTATATTGAAACATTTGGGGATACATTATTTGTATATTTAGGTAAAATCGTATAAATTTAACCATTAGCGTTTTACTAACTCTGTCCCAAAGCTGGTTCTGCTTCTTTCCATGCCAGATGAACACCAATAACCTTTTCTTGAAAGGACATGAAGCACAACAAAATGAATTACATCATAGTGTCTCTTTTATTGAATTCACCATGTTTGCCTTTATTTCCTTGGTTCTAAACTCATTGGACATATTCAGCTTGAACTGATTTTGACTTCAAGCCTTGACGATGTTGTATGCTAGTTTTAAAGAAATAAGTTGACACCTGTATTTTATCTTCAACTCAGATCTCCTTATTCGGTTTGTAAAAATTAGGACCTTAGACCCCTAATGACTTCATTAGTGTTGATTAAACAATTTGTTTTTCACGTCTAAGGGTCAGTACAAGCTATTTAATGATACAATGGATGATCTAGTGTCTTATGACTGCAACCAAGATCGTCCTTGAACTCTGCTGTCTTTTTTTCTGGGCATACAAAACCGAGAAGTTGAATTTATAATTATGATAGTTAGTTTTGTACCTGTTAGCTGTATCTATTCAACAATGTTTTGTGACCCGAACTTAGCCCAGTAGTGTGGCAAAATGTTACGTAGGAATTAACCACTTTTGAAGATGAGAAAAATAAAATAAAATTCGCTGAAAGTAATGGATGGATGGAAATTTCTCATTTATTCTTTAACATTGGAGTAAATTTACATTTGTTCAATCGAACTCAACAATTTTGAACAAGATTGCAATACAATAGAGGGGATGGTATTCGATACTGTTTATACTTCGTGGGCACCGGTTTAAACCTGTTTAGCTCCTATAAAGCGTTAAGCGAATGTTGAATAATTGAAAGAATCAGCAACAACTATGGAAACAATTGTCGGCTGAGAAGTGTTGACAAAACGAGGGAAACTTTTACTGGAAAGGTTTTTTTACAGTAGTTGGCATCAAATAAAGTGCATGTCTTTTTTTCAAATTCAGAACAAAAGGTTCAGTTGTTCAAAGAATCATAACGTACCGTCTTGTTGAGAAACCGTTACTGTG
This sequence comes from Branchiostoma belcheri, assembly GCF_001625305.1. Lineage (NCBI taxonomy): Eukaryota > Metazoa > Chordata > Leptocardii > Amphioxiformes > Branchiostomatidae > Branchiostoma > Branchiostoma belcheri. The sequence goes on along the minus strand of NW_017804243.1, from coordinate 1,519,077 downwards.
TTGATTGATTGATAACAGTACTGTCACTCATGATACAAAAAAATCTCATTCAAACTTGGCTTTAAATTCAAGGCATGTTGAATTTACAAACTGCAGTAACGTTGTCACATCAGTCCTCTGGACCGAACTCTCTCACTCGGACCAGTTCTTCCAGTACCAGCGCTTGATGTAGGTCCCGCGATCGGTTTGGCAGAAGGGGTGGGTGTGTTAGTGGTGGGTGTGTTAGCAGTGGTGGGTGTGTTAGCAGTGGTGGGTGTGTTAGCAATGGTGGTCGTGGCAGAAGGGGTGGGTTTGGCAGAAGGGGTGGGTTTGGCAGAAGGGGTGGATTTGGCAGAAGGGGTGGGTTTGGAAGAAGGGGTGGATTTGGCAGAAGGGGTGGATTTGGCAGAAGGGGTGGATTTGGCAGAAGGGGTGGGTTTGGCAGAAGGGGTGGGTTTGGCAGAAGGGGTGGGTTTGGCAGAAGGGGTGGGTTTGACAGAAGGGGTGGGTTTGGCAGAAGGGGTGGGTGTGTTAGTGGTGGGTGTGTTAGCAGTGGTGAGTGTGTTAGAAGTGGTGGGTGTGTTAGCAGTGGTGAGTGTGTTAGCAGTGGTGGGTGTGTTAGCAGTGGTGGTCGTGGCAGCAGTGGTGGGTTTGGCAGAAGGGGTGGGCGTGTTAGCAGTGGTGGGCGTGTTAGCAGTGGTGGGTGTGTTAGCAGTGGTGGGTGTGTTAGCAGTGGTGGGTGTGTTAGCAGTGGTGGGAGCGGCGATGGGTTAGTTGCTGTAAGAGACGATCCTTCTCCCGGAGTAAACGTTGTCGTCTGACTGCATGTCTCCTTGCAAATGTTGTCGGGTGCTTCCGTCTCTTTTCCCTGGACAACTGAAGGACTGCGGCGCTCTGTTAAATTGCCTTCTCCGGCAGCAGGACATTTGTCTGCTGTATCTGGGCTTGACGCTGGGATGCCGAACGCCGAGCGTGTCGAAGACTTTGCCATGCCGTCTGCGTCGTCGGCGGCAGCGGAGGAGGGTGGTGAGCTGTCCTTGCCGCTGTCGGCCGATGGTGCGCCCGGCTCTTTTTCATTGGAAACCTCGATCTTCCCATTCTCCGGCTCTGGTTTATCTTGGAGCTCTGTCTTGGTGGTCCTCTCGGAACTCTTCACTGGGTCTGAATAGGGTAAACGCGCATTTATTACAGTTGTTTTTGCAGACACCTCATTATAATTTCCGTATTCTTCAACACCTCATTACCTCCGGTGGAGGAGACATCCTTCCGCGGATGGGTTTTGTGGGAGATTTAGATTTTCTTGTTCGCAGCTGTTTCTCGCGTTTGGGTGGACGGATTCTTTTGAAACTCGGTATATGTTTTGCTATTGGGCTGCAGATGATGCACGTTCTTTTGTTTTTATTTTATATGTGTTTTCGGGCCTAAAATGGTGCCTTTTGGTGGCCCCAGAACACCCCTTTGAGCGTGAAAGTGGTCGCGACCGTTGACCTTTGGCGTGTGTCAAGTACTGTCGGTCTCGTCCACGAAGCTGACCTCTCGCACAGAGGGGTGTCCAGTCTCGATAAATTATTTGTTTGAAAACCCAAGGACGTTCACTAGTCCTGCGTCGCGCAACAATTGTTGTTTGGAGGGTATTTGTAGTACGCGTTCATAGGACGCGTGGTCGGCAACTTACGGGTGGGCCAATGGGTCAGGGGTCAACGTACTCTAGCAATCTTTGTTTTGGATGTTTTCGGCGTAAGTTCCGACCTCTAACTTACAAATACCGCGGTATACGGTCTCAGACGTTCTTGACATGCATTTTTACCGAGGATTCAGACCTTTACTTCCCCGATTTATACGAAGAACTTCGGCGGGAAATGGAGGAAGTGATAATGACGATGGCTTGCTACTTCAGCCGTTATTTTTAACGTCTGATTTAACGGTTCCGGTTGTCATTCTCAGTTTCATTACGAGTTCCTTTCGGCAGATTAAATAGAATTTAACAAGTTCATGGGTACATGTTATGGGCTGCAGTTGAAAATGTTGAACGCTAAATTTTAACTAGTAAGGAAGACTCGGTGTAAAGTGGGAAGAAGAGGAAGATAGATTCTATGGTTTGCACTACAAGCAAAATAGGAATGATTCTACGTTAATTGAACGT
>NW_017804243.1:1506168-1516935 GCF_001625305.1 Branchiostoma belcheri | reverse complement strand
AATAGGAATGATTCTACGTTAATTTAACGTTTTTATGGTCAGTTGTATGCAATTGAAACAAATCTGGCGCCTTGGTAGAATGCACACTTTTAGGCTGCCTTTTTTGAAGTGTAATGAAACTTTAGATGCCAATCCTGTATGGAATGAATATCTGACTCCTCTTACCTTGACCCTTTGATAGTTCCCTCTCCTGACCGTCTCCTGACCGGTGCGCGTCGTCTGGCGAGACGTCCATGTCCTCGTCTGCAGCAAACCTGTCCGCTGTGTCCGCTGACGTTGTGTCTAAAGAGTCTTGTTTGTCGTCTGCGATGTCGCCGGCGACGAATGGTGGACTGCTGTCCACAGCGCTGTTGTCTGGTTCTTTTTCCTGGGAAACTGTCACCGCCTTGCTGACCTGGTCATTCTGCAGCTCTGACGGAGTCTCTGACTGCCCTTGCGCTGATGCCTCAACGGTGCCCTCAGAAGGATTCGCTGAGACTGAATAGAATGATACAATGCTCTATACATACTTTGCGTTTTGTGCCCTTTTTTCTCAATATATAATCCAAATTAAAGCAGTGCATCTTCAACATGACCTATTCATGACAAGATATAGTTGGAGTATAGACAAGATATAGTTGGAGTATAGTTGGAGTAACATGTCTATTGAGAAGTCATTTTTATATGTATCCTCCCCCAATGGTTCGAGTAAAGTTTGCTGATTTCTACCCTCTAATAAAGGTATCTTATACGGCCATCATAAAGGCGCAACATACAAATTCATCCGGCAAAGAGACAGAAACAGACGCTTCTTACCTTGGTTCTGTGTAGGCTGACTTTTCCCCTCCGTGCCGTCTAGAGTGACGGACATCTGTAGGAACACTTCCTCATTCCTCTGCCGGCCTTTGTTGGGTCGGTCCATGATGTACCACCACTTCTGCGGTAAACCGTCCACTGACTCCCGGACTGCGGCTGCAACATCGCCTTCTCCGGCAGCAGGACGTTTGTCTGGGTTTGAGGTTGGGAGGCCGAACGCCGAGCTTGTCGAAGACTTTGCGATGCCGTCTGCGACGTCGCCGGCAGCGGAGGGTGATGAGCTGTCCTTGCCGCTGTCTGCCGATGGTGCGCCCGGCTCTGTTTCATGGCAAACATCGATCTTCCGATTCTCTGGCTCTGGTTTATCTTCGTTAAGCTCCGTCTTCATTGTCCGCTCGGAACACTTCACTGGGTCTGAATAGGGTAAACGCGCATTTATTACAATTGTTTTTGCAGACACCTATCACTACAATTTCAGTATTCTTCAACGCCTTATTTATAGTAAAATTATACCTATATATACATGGCTGTGTCTAGATCTGGAGTTGAGACCGTGTCTATATGTGCCACTTTCCTCTAGAGTTCGGTTTAAAGGCAAAAAAGGACTTGTTCCACTGCTGAAAACGTATCCCTTTCCAGCTAATTGAACTAAGGAAGATTCGGTATAAAGTGGGAAGAAGAGGAAGATAGATTCTATGGTTTGCACAACAAGCAAAATAGGAATGATTCTACGTTAATTTAACGTTTTTATGGTCAGTTGTATGCAATTGAAACAAATCTGGCGCCTTGGTAGAATGCACACTTTTAGGCTGCCTTTTTTGAAGTGTAATGAAACTTTAGATGCCAATCCTGTATGGAATGAATATCTGACTCCTCTTACCTTGACCCTTTGATAGTTCCCTCTCCTGACCGTCGGCAGCACCAGACACGTCCGTGTTACGAGTGGAACGGTGCGCGTCGTCTGGCGAGACGTCCATGTCCTCGTCTGCAGCAAACCTGTCCGCTGTGTCCGCTGACGTTGTGTCTAAAGAGTCTTGTTTGTCGTCTGCGATGTCGCCAGTGACGAATGGTGGACTGCTGTCCACAGCGCTGTTGTCTGGTTCTTTTTCCTGGGAAACTGCCACCGCCTTGCTGACCTGGTCATTCTGCAGCTCTGACGGAGTCTCTGACTGCCCTCGCGCTGATGCCTCAACGGTGCCCTCGGAAGGATTCGCTGAGACTAAATAGAATGATACAATGCTGTATATATATATACAGTGGAAGCCAGTTAATTGCAAAACGCTTATAAGAAAAAGTCTGCTAATTGAAAAGAATTGTGAAAACCCAAACCGTACTTTTCGTTTTGCGTCATTGTATTCAGATTGCGTCACCACATAATCTGAATTGAACTAGTGTCACCTCAACATGACTTATATTACAAGAAAGAATCATGTGCCTTCGAATTCATTTTTTTCTTGAAAATGTCTATTGAGAAGTCATTTTCATATGTATCATGATTTCTACCCTATCGAGAAAGGTATCTTATACGGCCATAAAGGCGTAACATACAAATTCATCAGAGACAGGCGCTTCTTACCTTGGTTCTGTGTAGGCTGACTTTTCCCCTCCGTGCCGTCTAGAGTGACGGACATCTGTAGGAACACTTCCTCATTCCTCCGCCGGCCTTTGTTGGGTCGGTCCATGATGTACCACCACTTCTGCGGTAAACCGTCCACTGACTCTAGTGCGGCTGCAACATCTATGGAGAGCACACCGACTGTGGTGTCCTTGCAGCGCTTCGCCTTACGGAGTTTCAGAACCAGTTGGTCTGTTGGTGACCATGGCACGAACTCCGCAGAGTGCTCCCAGATCAGCGCATCCGACTTTTTCTTAGCGGTCTGAATCTTTGTCTTGCCATGGCGTACGGTAACTACATACTTGCCCTGACTCTGACGCCCAACTTTGCCCTCGTGGACAGTTACGTTGAGTTTTGGCCCGCCGCTCTGGCTCTTACTGCCAGGTCTGAGCAATGACAGCACGTGTACCACTGAAAGGAATGCTGACGCCGTCTTGTCGAGAACTCCCATCTTTCCAGGAGAAATTTAAACAAGCAAATTCACTTGAACAAAACGCGGGACTCGAGATATACGTCCGTATCCTCGGTCAACCTTGGCGTTGTGTTTGGTTGCTGTGCTACAGCGTGGCTAAATGCAGTTCTAGAACACTCCGTCGGACAATCGCGAGCGCTCTTGGAACAAGAAATGGATACTCTTGACCCTAAGTGACCCCAAAAGACGTCGCGTACGGGCGTTCTAAAACAAATTTTGCCGCCTTGGTGACGTGAAAATTTATCTCCGACTTTTATAACACGTATGTCCAGTATATATTTGCGTTTTGTCTTCGTAGAGTTCCCTGTTTGTTAGCCCCATTTCTGTAACGGCAGTTTACTTACAATTACCTGTAGTGTTGATAAATATCGCAAGGTGGCGCAACTGCACAGGCCTGAAATATGCAAAGCAGTGACGTAGCATTGGAGGAGGAGGGGCATAATCCCGGAAGTCAACTATTAGCTGAGTCAGTATACGAACGCGATTTACGGGAAGACGTGACACCACCGTCGTCAGTTGCGGTTAGAGAACGCCTTCTTCATCACCTGTATTTCTGTATATCCCTAACTCCGTCGTGCGATGGCGTTCGCTTGGCACACAGCGCCGACCATCTCAGGTAAGCAGTTTTAGTAGTGATATGCTGGCGGTGGGAGGGCGAGGGGTGTCAGTATACCGTACGTACCCGGAAACCAAGTCCTTGGTTATATCAAATAATTTCTTACAAATCCTTATACTGCTTGGAAGTTGGAATATATACGAAACCCTACGATAGATAAAAATGCAGTCACAGTACAGATACATTAGTGGAAGAGCTTATTTTCTACAACCAAAGGCGCCACAAAAATCATATAGTGTCCTAAACAAGTTAAGTTGTAATGTGTTTATATAACTTTCTTTCTAGTTTCTTACATGTATCTAATGTGAAAGACCAGAATACAGTAAGCCTATTTCATAGCCACAAGTTATGCTGCGTTGTGAAGTCATAATCACAGGTGTGAGCCCTGCTTTGTCCTAATTATTCAGTCCCAGGGGGAATGTTGTCACCACACCGGATGTTTCACATTTTCTGAGAATTTCCTCCACCCACAACGATAGAACAGCACACTCAGTGACTTTAAACTGTACACTCTTCAAGCAGAGGCTTTGGCTTATTTTTGACGTCTTTATAGGCGTATTTATCGGTCTTTCTTTTTCTGTTCCGGTATCTTACTTTTTTTCGCCAGCTATTTTGGTATATTCCATACTGCCCTGTCATCTGATACTGTCTATGTAGCCACCGAAAGATCTGCTTGGAGATTATATTTGTACACCTTTTGTTTACATTCACTTCATAGTCATGTGGATTCTAGTCATGGTCTTGTCTTTCAGAAACTTTCTGCCTGACTTGTTCTCCTATTAAAGTATAGATTAGGTAATGACCTGTAATGACCTTTAATGCATGGTTACCAGTCCTTATATGGGCATTATCAGACAGGTGTGTCATTTGCATTTCTGATAAATACACTTTTTAGACTGCTTTTCAGACTGAATTAAAGTAATTTGGGAAAAATATTTCCTGATAGCAATTCGAATCACAATGATTTCCATGTGTAAGGAAGGAAAATTAATTGTAATTTTGGAACATATTTCTTCATTTGTATCTTTGGGAGCACTGACAGTGCTAAGATGGAATTCGAGCAGTTTTGACTTTATTGGTCTTTCTCAAGAATGACAGAGATTCCTCCGTTTTGCCTTACTTAGTGCAGTGCGCTCTAACTCAAGTTTTAGATATTGACCAACCAGGGTAAAGGATCCCATTTTGCAATTGCCCAGGTATATAGGCTGTGTTACCCGGCCTGAGCTAAAGGTCTAGTGCGTGCACTATGCACCGAGTACTCTACACTAGGTTAGATTGCTCTAAATGGTTGTTTTGTCCTGATCTTAGTTGATCTACACTACAGTATGACTGCATGTACTAGTACTGATCTAGAACAATTGCACATTTGCACATGTCATGAAGGTCCTGTTTGTACATATCATTCGAGGATGATCAGGCACATTATAGTTATGACCCCATGGTAGACAAGGTTTACATTGATATGCGCATAGACAGGTCTGAGAGACTCGTCTGTTACAAGCATAGTGAAGCAAAATCAATGAACAGAGATTATGCTGTAAGGTAGCCTAGAAACAGAGAATGAATTAATACTATATGACAGTAAAAATACTAAATACTTCCAAACTTTCTTACTGGGTTGGTAAATGCTTGGATCTATATAGGAAACTAGTATTCAGTAGATGCGAGAGTGAATATTTATTTATGATTACATCTACGTTAGTGCTGGCTACGAGTGCTGTACTTCTTGACCCCTCGCATATACCTTGGTTATTTCCAGAGATTCTAAGTTTAGTCCTTGTGGATAAAGTGTTCGGAGCTGATGTCATGTTTTTCTGAAAGTTTCTGCCTGACTTGTTCTCCTAAGTATAGATTAGGTAATGACCTGTAATGACCTTTAATGCATGGTTACCAGTCTTTATATGGGCATTATTGGGCAGGTGTGTCATTCGCATTACAGATAAATATACCTTTTATATAGACTGAATTAGGGTAATTTTTGAAAAGATCATATTTTCTGATAGCGATTTGAATCACAATGATTTCAGTGTGTAAGGAAGGAAATTTATGGGGCAAATTATTGTAATTTTATAACAATTTTAATTAATACCAATTCCAATCACATTGTGTTTCATGAATAACCAAGGACGTTGTACTGTGATGAAATCTCCTTGGTATAACAGACCATATGCAGTGTATGTACCATTAGACTTTTTTTTTGACTAATCTGGTGGTTCCAAAAGTACAATATCCTTAGGCATTCATGCCAGAAGGAAGCTAACATTGCAAAGTCATTTTGGCCAACAAATCAAATTGTTGTGGCCTATATAGGGAAATGCCTTGAGTTTAGTACATGTATCTCAACAGCAACTGTGTTATAGTGTATAATATGGGTACCTACTTAGTAAAGACCACATCTACCAGAAAAATAGATGCAAAGCAAGGACAGCAACAACATACTAAATATGTAAACACATATACATGTACCAGTACTCAAACTGTGATTCTTCTTTTCTATAAGGTGGTGATGAAAACCCACAACGAGGTAAAGTTCACACAAACAGCCACCATTGGTCCATCATGCAGAAGGAGCTGTCAGAAATGCACAGCCAGGAGGAGCTGGTAGACGTCACGCTGCTCGTGGACGAGGACAGGTTCCCCTGCCACAGGCTCCTCCTGGCCGCCGCCAGCCCCTACTTCAAGGCCATGTTCTGTCGCAAAGGCTTCACCGAGACCCAAGAGGACTGCGTCAGGCTACAGGGGGTCAGCAAGGACGCAGTCAACCTTCTCGTCCGGTACGTGTACACGGGACAGGTCGAACTCAGCGAGACGAACGTCCAGGAACTGATGTCGGCGGCCAACATGTTCCAGATCCTGGACCTGTTCCAGGCATGTGCGACGTACATGCAGAGCAAAGTGGACAAGACCAACTGCCTGGGGGTGTACTTCTTCGCCCAGGCGATCGATCACGAGGACCTGATGTACGCGGCGCGCGACGCGCTGAACATCAACTTCGCCAGCGTGAGCCGGACGGAGGAGTTCCTGCAGCTGTCCTGGCAGCAGGTTGTCGACATCATCTCCAGCGACAAGCTGAGCGTCAAGAGCGAAGACCAGCTGTGCAAGGCAGTACTGCAGTGGCTCCACCACCACCAATGGCAGGGCAGCGGCGAGGAAAACCTGGATGCCACCGTGTGGAACGTGCTAAAGCATGTCCGCTGCAAGCTGCTCAGTCAGGAATACGTGTCCGACATCTTGTGTAAGGACCCCGTCGTGTCAAAGTGTGAAGAATTCATGAAACTCATAACTGACAATACCGGTACATGTAGCACGAAACTTGAAGCTGAGAAGGAAGGTGTCGAGTCAAAGGAAGAAGTCTCTCCTAAGCCACAGGCTGTTTCAGAAGAGATGAGACGTGAGCGACTGGGAGCGGACAGGAGGGAGCTGATCGTGACGTTGGGAGCGAGTCACATAGATGACAGCGGGGAGGAGTACAGCAGGATCATGGCTTATGACGTTCAGAGTGAAAAAGCCTACCTGCTAGCCCAGCTGCCGCAGAGGATGAATGATCCGGCCGTGGTCGTGACCAAGGACAATGACATCTACGTGGCCGGAGGGACGTTGTACAAGAAGAATCTTGACTCGGACGTGTCAGTCAGGACTATGTATAAATACCAACATTCCCTGAACAGGTGGGTGGAGAGGCAGCCGATGTTGGAGGGTAGGTCAAGTTTCGGGATGACCTTCCTACAGGGTTACATCTACGCCGTAGGTGGCATGGTGTACGACAACTTTGGGAGATACAGCGGCACTCTGAACACCGTGGAAAGGTACAATCCTGAGTCGGACACCTGGCAGTACGTGACGCCCATGCCCGACGGTATATCCGAACACGGCGTGGTGACGCTGGGGAGAGAACTGTATGTGGTCGGAGGCAGGCCTCCCACCCACACGTTCTGTTTTGACCCGGAGGAAAACGCGTGGGACGTCTACGAGAGCGTCCCGATCCCCATGTCGGACCCTGGCGTGATTGTCTTCAACTCGGAAATAGTCGTTGCCGGCGGGTTCAAGTTCCTCTGCCCCAACCGGGGGAGTCTGCGCGACGTACAGATCTTCAACCCTCATGGAAACGGATGGGAGGAAGGTCCACCCCTCCCCGAGGGAAGGATATGTCCCGGGTTGGCCGTGGTAAACCGAGAGTTGTACATCGTCGGAGGCGAGAGGTCAGGCCACGGAAATCGCGATGACCTGCCGTTGCTGAAGTTTAGTGGGAGCTATGAGGAAGGTTGGGAGGAGATGTCCCTGCGCTCTTCAGGTACAGTCTCCTGTGCAGTTGCCAAAATGTTTGTGAGGAACTTGCAGGAGACTGATACCTATTAGATAAAAAGGAACCACATTCCAGTTTTAGCTCACCGAAAAGCTATCCTTCCACTGGTTGTGACAGAGAAGACAGGCGCTATGTACAGTATTTACAGGTTCATTGTACCAGGAAATTTCCCTAGCTCTTTTCGACAAGCACAATGAACAGCTTAATGTCCTGTTCCAAGGAGGTTTTCCCCTAGAACCCCCTTGCCTGTTCTAAGGACTGCGACCCCTTCCAGTAGCGTGTCAATAGCCAGGACTCAAACTTCCAACTTCATGGTCCACAGGCAGGGTTGTTAATAATAGGACTGTGCATTCTACTGTGACTACCTCATGGTGGGATTACCGGTAGTATATGAAAGAACTGAATTATGAAGTATATGTAGATGTAGGTTATACTGCAAAGTACGGTCTTAGACTGATGATGGTTTGAATCTAAAGTTTGATGCCAAAGAAAAATGTAAACACATCCTCTCAATTCCTCAGTTTTGTGCAGCCACAAAATTTAATTTTCTACAACAACTCAAATGTTTAGATATTTAGAAATATTTATACATGTATATTTATATGCAACACATTTACACTTTTCTCACCCAATGTTTCCAGATATCTATCAAGGAAATAAAAAGGTTACAATGTGTTGTGGAAGACAGGGGTGAAGGGAAACAGTAAAAAGTATAGGAAACAGTAACAATTGTATCAGTTAACTTTATATGTTAATACATTTGCACTTTCATGTATCATATATGTAACACACAAAGCAGCTTTATACTAACTGGTGTTAAAGCTTTACCCATATTAGCAAGCATCATTTCAGTATCGGTATTGATATGGTGGAGTGGTGCTGTGTTTTTATATATTCCTAGAAATTAAAATAAAGTTGTAACTGTTGTTGTGTGTTATCACAATGGCTTCTATCCATTTTGTTACAAATAGGAAGTGTTATGAAATCATTTTCTAGTTAGAACATATACTGGAGGGGACCTTACAAAGAGGGGGCCTGCAAATTTTAGCTGGCTGCATATTGAATTGCCTCATGTGAAAGCTGATTACAAGTTACATGACTTAAGGCAACTGCCTCCAATCAAATTTAGTCTTTGGGTATGTTGGCTGTCTTTGAAACGGCTTAAAATTGCCTTACAATTATATTGCCAACAAGGTTAATGTTTGTGTGTGTGTGTTTTGGTGTGTTTGTTTTGGTGTGTTTGTTTTGGTGTGTGTGTGTGTGTGTGTTTTGGTGTGTGTATGTGTGCGTGTGTGTATGTGTCTGGGTGGATTGTCTTGATATTTGATACGTGGCTAGGTCTTGATGAAACCTCGAAATGATTAGATTGCGGACCCCCTGGCGGCTTGTTATGGTACTGCAGGGATCTCCCAGTATTGGTATCTTGTGATCTGGACAAGTTACGGTCAAAAAGTTTGGTTGGTAGGTAGCTCTTGTGTTCGGAAATAAGTGATGTGAGCTTTAAGCTTCCTAGCAAGTTGTTTTGAAAATGGACGGGCGTTGATGAATTATTTTTGGTATGTAGATAGCTTACTTAAACCATGACTTTCAAATGTGATTTTGGCATGTAGCTTTGTTAGATAACAGTTATGCAAATCAGAATCTAATTTGCATGATTGATGAGGAAATCCCATAAATTTGCTGCATTTCAAGATTGGACTTTTCAAACTTGTGACATGCAATTGAGAACAAGTGGAACATCGACAGACATTGATTGAATGAATGGTTTTTTAACATCCTCATAATCATTACAGATCGTGCGTACAGTGGCAGCCTTCGACGGCCGAAGTAAATTACGATTTACAATTAAAAGACAATAAAGGATATATACATAAATTAAACATTTCGAACCATACAATGTGCTCATCTTACCACTTATTTATGTTCATGATTATGTACAGTGGGAACTTTCATACTGCATTTCAACCTTGCCCCATATATATATAAGCACCCAATAAATTAAAATCGGCTAACGTAAACTACCAGGCTTCATTCTACCTCTGACTATTAAAGACAGCTAGTAACCAAGACAAGTTACTCTTGAGGCCACTTTGAGTTTGAAACATGTGGACAACAGATAAGGAATCGATGTACAATTGTACATAAAGAAATAAACCTCACCTAACCCTGGATATAAAGTATGGCAACACTGTCTTGCCAATCTCTGGCTCTTAAGTATGACTAGATATTATAAATTGGCTGGCAGTTACCTGACAATATACATCTCTACAGAGCTATAGCATACATGTATACTATTGTCTTAGACTACCAAATACATACCACAATTGCAATCGAATATTTCTAGACACACTTACTATCCAAGTTGTGAGAAAGACATTTTCAAGGTACAAATATAGATATCTACAAGTAGACACATTATTGTTTGTTTGTTTATGATAAAACTTTGACAGGAAAGTTTGACCATAAGCTTGTTTTTTTCCCAGAAACTGAAAGTTGTCTTGCGACTTAGTTACAATTATCCGGATCATTCTGCATGATTTGTTACTTTGAGAAACAGTATAGAAAAATATCTGAATGTGTTTAAAAGAAGTGACCAGTATTATGCTAAGCTGTCCCTGCCTTTTGTTTCTGGGGCCCAGAGTTACCACCGGCTCCGTATTGTCGCTAAGGCCATGTTGATTTGATAATATGGATGACATCCTCCGCTCCGGGAACCCCAAAATTGATGCGCGCGTGCGAATAAAAAAAAGTTTTGCAAAAAAAAAAAGTTGTTTTCATTATGAAATCTACGTGATCATGAGGGTTGAACAAATGGGACAGAATATGGTTTGGCGAATAATCTAGTCTTCAAGTTCATTTCTTTACAATTTCGTCTTTTTTCGTTTGATTTTGTCATTCTACAACATTGGTATGTTTTTTTTGCAACTTACGATATATTTTTGCTCATTTTGCAACTGTTTTGTACG
>NW_017804243.1:1476270-1506148 GCF_001625305.1 Branchiostoma belcheri | reverse complement strand
ATTTGCATGCAATGCCTACTCTCCAAGCACCACAAGTTTCCGCGTAAGCGGTGCCTGTCCTTGGTGCTGAACTCGCCATCCACACAATGTTAAACACTCGGTATGGTGAAAACAACACGCGTGCTCTCCTTTTAGAGCGTTTAGTTACTTGCTCGACGCTTGAATATATCAACCACATATTTATAATGGCTTGTATTGGTACATATTTTATCATTAATTTTTTTCTCCATAATTTGCATTTTTCTTGATCTGTGCAACTTAGGCCATGTTGATTTGATTATATGGATGACATCCTCCGGGAACCCCAAAATTGATGCGCGCGTGCGAATAAAAAAAAAGTTTTGCAAAAAAAAAGTTAGTTTTCTATTATGAAATCTACGTGGTCATGAGGGTTGAACAAATGGGACGGAATATGGTTTGGCGAATAATCTAGTCTTCAAGTTCATTTCTTTACAATTTCGTCTTTTTTCGTTTGATTTTGTCATTCTACAACATTGGTATGTTTTTTTTTTTGCAACTTACGATATATTTTTGCTCATTTTGCAACTGTTTTGTACGATTTACAGTATGGATGAAAACTTTTTTATTTTTTTGAAACGGCCGAAAATTCATGCGCGCGCGGATGTCATCCATATAATCAAATCAACATGGCCTAACTACCATGGACTACCCCGGCACAGAGCCTTGGAGAACGTGTGCATCGAGCCCTGTGCATCGATCATTAAATCATATCGTGTTACCCTGTGCACCGATCATGGCCTCATTTGCATAATTTATGAAGAAATGCTAAAATAGCTATCTTTCTTTAGATAAGACTCATTGGGTGGAGAATACGATCAACTGATACAATTTATGCAAACGAGTATCACATTTCCATGCATGTGACCATGCAATTACAATTCGTCAGTCCTGAATATATGTCAACATGATCTGGCGAAGTTCGTCGAGCTCTAGTTTCCTGGGTTTACCGTGATATTTTTTCTTATGACGGACTAGCGTCTCCCATATAACAACGGAAAACATTCCTATGAATATAAACGTCAGACCAAAACCATCCAAGATAGCCGGAGCAAATCCGAGGATTGCCCACTGCAGGCCGAATGCCGGAAATGCATTGATCTGCAGCAGGGCAGTTGCAGCATTGACCTCAACCAGCTTCAGGCCAGCGTACATGAGAGCAACTCCCGAGCAGCGACTTACACAGCCTGCAAACAAAACTGCGGCGGTCGCTGGCTCAAGGAACCATGTTTGACTGGTACAAATCGCTAGTACCCCTGACAAAACGATGTCTATACCGCACGTGTAGCTCAGAATCATCGTTCTGGTGGTGCCGGACTCCAGTAGGCCCTTGATGTTCACTCTCAGCATGGCGGCAAGGAGCGCTGCTATGATGGCCAGCATCACTGCAGTTCCCACCGAAGCATCGTCGTCTGAGTCGGCCGCCGATGGGACCCTGTTGGTGACGCCGCTGTAACCAACAAGTGCAACCCCCGCTATGCACCACAGGCCCCCAAACATGGTGGCAGGCGTTGGGATCTGAAATCATAACAAAGGAACGACACTCGTCAAAAAACAGATCCTCAAGCAAACGCATATGATTTTGGGAAATCGTATCATGGATTTTCCAAAATCATATCCAGTTTGAGTAACTTTTTTTGGAGTATCTTATTACTTGTATGTCTAATATTTACCGACGTAGAGGAACAACATTCACTGCACAAATTCGAAATCTTATGTAGCCGTACCTTATAAGGATGCGTAAAGGTACACATGCGTGAAGAAACATAACCTTTGCGTATGCTTTAAGGCATTGGTATTTTTCCAGTGATTTTTACACCACTGCAAAGATAGAAAATTTCAATAATTTGCGAATTTTAAATGAAGTCCACAATAGTTTATTCATTCATTTCGGAAGAGATGAGACGCGATGGATGTATGTTTGCCTGACATTGGTCTGCTTTTAATGCAAATTAGCGACTTGCCTCCTGGAGAAAAAGGTAGGAAAGAGCCGCAACGAAGACGATTGTGGAGGGGTCCATGACGGCATCCGCCTTGGCCGGAGGAGCGTACCGATAGGCGGCGAACTGGCAGAGGATTCCGAGGAAGCGACCCACTCCTTGGAAGACCAAGCGGAAGAACTGACTGTAGCTAGTCGGGATGAGGCTCGTCTTGTGGCAGGCGGCGACGCACAGGACGACCAACACGAGCAGCAGGTCGCTGAAGAAGTTGAGCTGGTACGCCGTGTAGCCCCTGTCTTCCACGTACCGTAACGTTGCCGGCACCAACCCGGCGAAAATCCCGGACGCCAGGCAGGCGGCCACACCCAAATGATTCTGAGGAAAAATACAGGCGATATTAGATCAGTATGAGACATTGTATGGCTTCTTGTGTTCGTTTGTTTGTTTGTTTGTTTGTTTGTTTTTTGGCTACAGGCTTTGAAATATAAGTTCTTCGAAGCTATAACTCACGGACTTAAGTTCATATGAACATATTATGTGAAAAAATACGAAGTTTAGTGAAAAAACTGATTACAATAGAGGTAATTATATGGTCCGCATCTTGGATGTTTGTCAATGACGTCATTAAATTAGAATAAATTCTGAATATTTAATAATAGAAATTAGATATAATTCTATAAGATTGTATCAATGTTTGAAAAAGACGTGTAATTAAACATAAGAACCTGAAAATTTTCATGTTTAAACCAAATAAAATTACTGAATTTTCCAAAAACCGTCAGAAACCCATTGCCTTGGCATCACGAAAATCTATTAACTTATCTCATACATATGAAGAAGAAGAAAGAAAGGTCTCCCATGCCCTTATGCAGAGCGTAGGGTGGTGCCCATATCCATTTCTGTAGCCCTTGGGCGGCACACATGTTGTGCAATGCACTACAGCAGGGGGCTAGTCCGCTGGTAGTGCTGTGTGTGTTTGACCTTCCCACACTCTTTCTCATACATATGGGGTACAACTAAACAAGGTTAAACCAAGACAAGCGAATGAACTCTTTTAAGTCCGTATCCTTTGGACATGATTTATCGAAACATAAGTCAAGCTACGAGCTTACCTTTCGCCAGAGGCGCCCACCGAAGTCCTTCATGATCAGTTCCGTATCTTCAGAAGTTTGATCTTCATCTTGAACAAGGTTGTCCAATTTTTTGGAGTTATCGCTGTCACAACTCTGTGTCATTGTTGGTCGTTTTGCAGCTCCTCTGTGTAAAAACGACATCTTATCTCATTTGTGAATTCACGTATTGGTTCAAGACAATACAAACACCCCACCCGATAAGGCCATGTTGATTTGGTTGTATGGATGACATCCTCTGGAAACCCCAAAACTGATGCGAGCGTGCGAATAAAAAATGTTTGGCAAAAAAAAAAAGGTTGTATTCATTATGAAATCTGCGTGGTCATGAAGGTTGAACAAATGACTAAACACACGGTGTATGGTGTAATGAATGATAGACACTTCATTTCCATTTTTCACATTTATTTCTACAGCTTTTCCTTTGGAATTCATTTTGGCATTTTACGACATTGTTTTGCAATATTTTTTTTAATTTACGGCATACATTTGCTCAATTTGCAGCTTCTTTGTACTATTTACAGTATGGTAGAAAACTTTTTTTGAAACGGTTGAAACTTAATGCGCGCGGACGTCATCCATATAATCAAATCAACATGACCTACCTTTGGACCATATGCATTGGTCATTATATGCACAAATAACAGTTAGCTTTACATGCGTTTTAAACCAAATGCATCGACAACGAAGCTGTCAATTAAAAAAGGTAATCATCCCTAAAATTATTTGCAATCTGGACACAATACATTTCAAAGGGCCCTGTGCCTGAGGCGTCGGCAAAAATTAGACTCTTGTCTTCACGGCTCATAGAAGGTGTTGCAATACCATTCTTTATCCTAGTATCCGCAGGCTATCGCGGTTGGGACGGGTTCTCTTCGGGGCCGCAGAAGCTCTTTCCCGCCTAATCTCCAAGCAGATCATACGATGGCAAGGCACTACATTAGCCACCGAAAATCTGTCGAAAACTTGAATGGCCAATGAATACTGCCTGGCCAATTCGATACTGTCTCTTGCAGCCACCGAAAGATCTGCTTGGAGATTATTCCCCGCCCAACTCAGCTAGGTTCCCCGGTAGTTAAATTAGCGATTTCGCTGTTGGGCTAATCAACTCCAAGCGTACAAAACTCTATCACAGGCATAGTACGTACTCCCATGGAGTCAAAATCAAGAAGGCCTTCTTGATTTTAACTCCAAGGTACTCCCACCGGACGGCCAGTCAAACTGGGCGGGGAAAAACTAATAGAGCCCCGGGCTTCGAAGAGAGCTCGGCCCCAACCACGAAGAACCCCGTTTTTGGGCTTGGTGTACTACCGTGTGGGATTTCATGTGAATTCGGAGGAGAAACGTCAAGAATTGTGCGACCACAAGTAGTAAAAACACGTGAAACGGAGAATCTTGGGGGAAATGTGAATCATGGAATGGAAAGGGGACGCCATGGACGCTATTAACACACTGTAATTTTGGTATCTTTATAAATGTGTCCTTGGCCTATCTGCTTACTGTCCATTAAACTGTGTAAGGATACTATATAATACAATGTCCTATTTTATCTGTACTCTGTCGGGCACCTTTTTTGCCCATGAAAAATCACACAAGCTCCAGTTTTCAGGTAATAATTGCACAATTCTTGATTGTCCACGATTTCACATTTATTTTCGACAAATGTGACAATAACATTTTTTCACAGTGTGTACTGTAGTCACATTGGATTACTTCATATCATTTTCAGTCCTAGCATCAAATTCACATAAATGTCACATATATATACTAGTAGTACACATGTTAGGCCCTATTTACCGAGGGTTGTCGAGAGAGCACACTGGGAAATGTACTAGCAGGAACGCCGGCAGAAAGGAACATTATTGAGTTAGATATGTAGGATCTAGATGATGCGTCGGATCCTATCTTACCTGTTTCAAAAACAGTAAAAAGACGTACCTGTAGACCGGTTGTAAAAAGAAGTGCCTCGTCCAAAAATGTTCAACTCTCTTCTGAAGGGAACAAACAAAAGAGGGGCAATCTAATTACTAACTACTATATAAAAGATGTGGATACACCGGTTTTTTTCACCTGTTTACAACTTCTGTAACCATTAGACCACAGCAAGTAAATTTTATGGATGACATCAGCGCGCGCATTGATTTTCAACATGCTGGAAATGGGCAAAGATGTCTGTTGCCATGCCGGAACATGGATTGCAGATAAATAAGAAGAGAGGAGACACGACAAGGCTCTGATTTCATTTTGTCTTTTACTTTGATGCATTGATGTATTTCATTCCTTTTACTAGAATATGTGATGGTGGCTGTGGATGCTCCCACTGTTTCGGCGTGAAATTGATGTTGTAATAGTTGACAGTAAAGTTACCACAATATAGGTATCATTTCTTCAAGGTTTATGATGTTAAAATTTCAAAGTGTAGGAATCTTGTTTTCCTTTGCCTGGCCTTGATTTTTTTCACCCTATCAAGTCTGCGGTAGATGTCATCCATAAAATTTACTTGCCGTGGCCTTTAATATGCAAATACTGATACTCAAACTGGTTCGCAAACCTGTATACCCTTGCCAACAGCATATGGTAGCATAAAATTGACTGATAGTCGTACGAAATATCTTTATGTTATGCCCCTGAAAGAAAAGACTATTTCCATGCGGCAAAATGAGCGATTCCAAAAGACTGCCGCCCCAAGTCCCGTGTAAAAGCTACATCCAGATGAAAGTTTCAGGTTACTTGTCCAAATAAAAAGAATGTTGATTAACAAGAAACCAGAGATTCCAACCGCCCCCCGGCAAGTGACGCATGGTGATCAATCACAACGACTACTGAAACTGTCAGATATGACATTAACAGCAATGTGAAAGCGATATTATGTAAGATTTTCACTGTTTTAAACATCGTTGTTTTCCTTCCGCTATAAGCCTACCTGGGCTCATAATGACATTTGGGGAGTAAAAGATCGACGTCTTTGCGCCGCAAAAACGTGTTGGAAAACTACCAACACCTTGGGGCCTGCGCGGATTGTGGCCATGTTGTTTGTTTACATTCTATTTATAGCCTCCTAAAATACGGCAGGCCTGGCGCAACTTCTCACGCTGTGCTAGAAAAGCAAAATAGCAATGCTAAAACGTTACTGTAAACCGAGTGCTGAGACAACGTTCAGCACTGGAACACCAGTGGTGAGGGCGCCTCAGCACTGGGGAAAAGGCCGTTCAGCACTGGAACACCAGTGCTCGGCTCTCGTCGGCACTGGACGTCCAGTGCTGACGCCGTTTTGTCCATTAAATCAGCACTGGAACACCAGTGAGGAAGGCGTGGCTTTCGTAGACTTGCTGTACCAGGAACGAAATTATCATTTTAGTCACGTCCTTATGGTAGCCACACAAATTGTCCTACAGAACGTTGACCTGGAATCTTACGTCGTCCGTCTTCTGGACCTGCGGTTGGGCGAAAAGATGCTGACAGAACGAAACACGGATTTTTCCAGGCTTCCGTTGGATGTTTGGTCAGCATTGCATCAGAATTCTGCCTGTTGCAGATGACATCTTTTCCAACACAGCATTTGAAAACTATAGACGGGAACATGACCTAAAACGAACCGTTTTGCCAAAGTGCTATGCCCAATATAGATAGCCGAGCTTCGCGCAGGCCTTTCGTTCTGCCGACGAACTCGTTGGGCCATAGCTCTAGCTCACCAGAGCGCTGACGTGTCCATCAGAACTTGTCCGTCTTCTGGTACCAACCCAAAAAGTAAACGGCTGTATGAAAGTGTGTTTATGTTGGTGAGAAATTTCTTTCCTAGCCAGCCCGACGGATGTGAAACGTCAAAGTAGTGACTGTAACTGTTTGTAACTGAGGAAATTAGGGCGTAATTGTTGGGAGCCGCGCGGTCGGATGTGGACAGTCCTGTGTTTTGAGTAGTACGGATAGTTTGCAGCGCGAAAAGTGGGGCCTCTTGCGGGCAGCTGCTAAGTGCAGTTTGTAATTGCCATAAAAGGGATTGTGTGTATAGAAGTCGTTGGCACTTTTTTTATGTAGAGTATATTTTTCTCAACATAGCATGACCAATATCAAAATATTGAATTATTGTAGGATCATATTGAACGCAGTCTTGTACGTCCCTCATTAACGCATGGTTCCCAATGTATAAAAAATCATGAATGAGAATTTCTGGGTCGCGCGTTGCAATTGACTCATAGATCTCTCCCGAACGTTGACCTTCCTGTCCTTCAAAGCGTTGACCTGTCATAGTCACACTTGTCCGTACGTACATTGACCCAGGACAGCTGCGACATAGTACAGGAAAATAAATGACAGATTGCCGGTGAGGTAGTTACATGGAGGAAGTCATTGAACCTGATACGACTGACTGAACTAGTATTATCATATAGCCAGGTGACGTTGACCAATCAGAAGGCTCCATTCCACATTCCTTATGACGCCGTAATGTCACAAATAGAGTCAAAATCGGGTATTTATTCATCCCAATCCATACATTAAACAACCCAAATAATCACCCGCAGAACAGGGCTCTAGTTCTAAAAAATCCAAAAATAACTTTAGTTGTGTTCCAATGACCTCGGCTGACTCCCATAAGAACACCTGTTCCCTGCCTGTGACCCAGATAGAAGACATAGAACGTGAACTCTACCCAGTGACCTCAGGTGACTCCAGAGGGAACTACATATGTATGTTCTATGTTCTATTCAGCATGTACATTGTATCACTTACTGCATCAGTTTGGATAGACTATCGTGTAAGCTATATGATAATAGTGTTAATGTCCCGCCCTTTCTCGGTGAATATGGTGTGATAAAGCCTTGTCAGTTGCTATAACCACCTCATAAAGCCACCTCGTTCGCTGCGCTCACTTGGTGGCTTTATTCTGTGGTTATAGCAACTGACAAGGCTTTATCACACCATATTCACCTCGGGGCGGGACATTAACCCTTAATTATACGCCCGTCTTCGCGCTCCAGGACGTTGACCGGTTAATACTATAGGTCAAAGACCTCTTGTAGCGTCCATAGAGTTAAAGTTAAAGTTCTTATGTATTATTTCTGCGAATTTATATTTCCCCCACCGGCTTCCATAACGTAAGGCAACATACATGAATATAGGACTAAACCGAAGACAGAAATGATGTAACATTCAATATAATTGACAAACCTTCCATCGAAAAACATATCTGTTCCTTTATCTCTACTATAACTGCGAGAAGTTATCTAATGATACCTAGTTTTATTTTGTATATATCTTTTTATCATGTTTTGTTTTGACCTGTACTTAGCCCAGTGTGGCAAAAATGTGCAATAAAGGTCGTCATTCATTCATTCAATAACCGATACGCCTTACCGTTACGTGCCCCTAGTACATGTAAGCCCGTTTATACCCGCTGAAACTGTGCTATAGGGCATTGACCGGTCGCTCTTCCTCTTCCCCAATCGCGTGACATGCATGACAAGGTGAAATACATATATCATAATGACAGGGCGAGTTGTTTGGCGATTGCTCAAAGGCTATCGAATGAAATAAGCAACGATAGCCTTTGCAAAGCATGGAGATGACAGTAATTAAAATCGCGATCGAAATTGGATCCAATTGCAAGAATTGCACACAGCGTACGAAAATACTGAGAGCCGTTTGCATGCTAGCCTCTACCAGGCTTCGGGAGCCGGCTGGACATGCTGGAAAGAGTAGAAATTGGCCAAGTAGGGAGATAACATACCGGCAAACTGTACTCTCTAGCTTACCAACTCCCCTGGCATGTTATCTCTCTATTTGGCCAATTTCTACTCTTTCCAATTGCCTTCCGAAGCCTGGTAGAGGCTATTCACACGTCACAGCCGAAGAGGTCATTCCCATCTTGTAAATCTAAAAGCTGTCCTCCAGGACGTTGACCGGTTAAAACCAGTTTGCGCTAGCGGGCGCATCATGACATAATAGGTGTCGACCGATGTTGCAGTACCATTCGTACTCGATAGGTTTCGTGGACAACGTACCATATTTCCATTTCCCCTTGCAATTCAAGACAAATGGCTATCTATGGCTCTTTGCAACTGAATGAAATGTTATGTATCATATGCTACGTTATGGTTATACGTCCTTCACCCTTGTGGCTAGCGCTGTATTGCCATTTTTTTCATATCGGAAATATAAATCAATGGTGAAGCTTGTGCCTGCCAAGAATGCTCCCGGGGTTTAATATGCAAGATTAAAACGTGTTTGTTATTCGAAAGGGTGTCCTGCCAATCGATGTGAGGCTGTGCTAGGGTTTTGCGACATCCTTACATCTCTGGGCTAATCTCCAAGCAGATCATACGGTGGCGAGGCAGTATCCGTTGGCCAAATGAGTGTTTATGGACACTCCTCTGGCCAATGGATACTGCCTTGCCACCGTATGATCTGCTTGGAGATTACTAGTATCTCTGGGCTACACACTGTAGCTATGTACCATAACTATAATCTCCAAGCATATCCTTGAGTGGCAAAAAGGCGGTAACAAATTGGCCAGGGAGTATCCATTGGCCAGAGAGGGTCCATGAGCGACAAAAATAAAAAAGTAAATACCGGCCATATATTAAAAGCTAACGATCTTCCCCATCAACCTCTGCTTTGAGAGTACCATAGCTATCTGTCTATAGCTTTTATATGTCGTATCGTACAGGACTGAAACCTTATGTTAAAAAACTTGAGAGGCTGTAGGAGCTATAATATGTTTGGTAACCAGGATACGAAAAAATTAAAGGCGAATTTTCTAATCTCCCAGGACTTTCCAGCAGACATGGGTGACCAAAAGAATACATAACGAAGGTCCCCAGTCCCTAAAGTTTCAGCATGCAGCAGAGACTGCCCTTCAGCACGTTGACCCTCAACGTCACTCGGACGGATTAGCCAATCGCATGATAGATAGGTGAAATTATGTAAAAGGAAAGAAACCATCACCATTATTTGTTAGGGTTGAACAGCTGCCGTGGTTGTCAGCGCAGGACGCTTTTGACTTCAGACGACATACCTTGGGAGGTTAGTTCAACAGGTTTTTTGTCCAGGGTTTGATAATCAAACTATTTATTTTGCTTAGCACTATTTTGCATTTTTGCAATATCTAAGTTTTAAGAAAAATGTTTTTTTTTCCTAGTCTCAGCACCTCGAATCCTGTTGGGTGTTTCACTGAAATCATTTCTATTTGTCTTCATTGTTTTTACGTAATAGCCTGCTGTGAATAAAGGTTATTATTAATATTAATATTAATAACGTAACGCGTTTTGATGACTGCTGTGTGAACTGTTAGCCTCTACTAGACTTCGGGAGGCGGTTGAAAAGAGAAGAAATTGGCACATTTCGGGTGCGGCAAGCTCTACCTTCTAGCGGACCAACTCTCCTGACATGTTATTTCTCTATTTTCAATATTCTACTCTTTCCAGCCGCCTCCCGAAGCCTGGTAGAGGGTATGAAGTGCCCTTGGAGGAGCCTGCTGACAAGGCTACAGTCATAATGATATTGTTGGGTTCGCTCCAAAAGTCGCTATAAGCCTGGGTCAATTTTGTGTCCCAAAGATATATATCATATATATCATATGTATCATATAAGGCTACTAAGTGTCAGACGTTGACCGATAATGACCTAAAAAGCTCATTGGCCATACCTCTGGAAGTATATAACAACGTTAAGTATGATGATATTCATATAAAATGTAACGTTAGATCTGATACTGAAAAATCATAGGTAAGCAAGAGATGCAGCCTTGTCCATATCCTATTTAATTCTCGTTCTTCCCCCATCAATTGCAAACAGGTTTTGAGGTTTCCTTCTCTATCCTACTTGGTAAAACCCAGGCTCCTTGCTTTGCCTTGGTGAAACAGTCGCGAATCTTCTAGAAGATTCTATTTTATAGTGCTTTCGCGGTCAATATCATAGTATAAACCTCCTGCAACTGGTATGCTAGTTAATGTCTACAAAGAAGCTATATTTCTGTTATGGAGAGTAGATCTGAATACTACAATACATTATCATGCATGGTTAGTACTAGGGCTCAAAGAGAAGTGTTAGGAAATAGAATGTCTGCGAACGCGCTTTGACCGCAGGTGAACTTTCCTCACATGATTGCATTTAGTGACTCCATCCCTCTCTTGCACGGCCTGTTTTATCCACCATTTTCCATCTTATTTTCAGAACTAAATGTGGAGTAGAAAATTATGAAAATTTTTCCCGCCAATTCTGACAAGGTTACTGATCAACGACTGGAGGAAAACAAATATTCTTAAGGTTAGAAGTCAGCGTGACCCAAGATCTGCAGCATCGATCAACTGTGCTCAAGCACATTGACCTTCGCGGGCTGACGTCACTCGACCAATCGCGTGACAGGGGAAGTAGTTTCAAGATACCCGTGTGTCAAGCGTCAAGCTATTGCTCAATATTTTGGGCTCATGTCAATCCGGAAAAAAAGTCGGACCTTGCGCTACCATGTACTAGACTTAATTAACTTCCGTAGTTGTTGCTCACACTAGCCTGAAATCAGTCAGCTATACCAAGGACATTATACAGAGCCCTTGGCTATACGTTCTCTGTTTTGCACTGCGAGATAAAACTGCCAGCGGCAATTCATCATTGGCTGATGTACTAGTAATTGCTTTTAGTGGTGGAACTAGCTTTAGTGAGGGCAATGAGATAATTGTGAATAATAGACTCTTCATTTTCATTCCTTCTCATTTTCGTCTTGACCTTTGGAACGGATTTTGGCATTCTGCGACAAAAAGTGTTTTCCAATATTGTTTTTTTTTTTCAATTTACAGCATATACTTGCTCATTTTGCAGCTACTTTGTACCGTAAATTGTACGATTTACATTTTGGTCGAAAACTTTTTTTTTGTTGAAACGGACGTAAATTCATGCGCGCGTGGATGTCAAAAAGAAAAGCAAACTTTTTGCCTGAACTGTAACTTTAGAGGAAATGCTGAATGATAGGGTAGGCTGTCAGGAAACAAGGCAGCCAGAAATTTCCGCCCCATTGGGTATTTTTTATTTCTTTATTTTGCTTTTCTGTTCCTTTTTTAAAGGTTACACGTAGGTTTGTATACTTATTTTCTTTTAGAAAACCATTAAAAATCTCAAAGCCCCAAACATCTGACAGATTAGTCCCTGTGGCAAGGGCAGCCTTGAAACCGCTGCAACCTGCGTAGGCAGTGACGTCTCCTTCCGGATCCAGTTCTGTGCGGCTGCAGCCAGAGTTTTTAGTATCGTTCTTTCCGCTACAGGCCTGGTCTGTGTAACGTCCTCGGCAGTGTACTGAGACTACACAGACAGACCTGTTTCACCTGTGCGTTTTACAGAACCTACGGAACATCTTTCTGCGCGAAATGATGGCGACGCTGACGAGACCAAAGCGAAGGTAAGAGTTTTTTTTTTTCTTTCTTTATATTTTGCGCAGTTGCAGAAAATTATGTCCGCCATGTTTTTTTTTTTCACGTCTCGTCTGTATTTTGTTGACCCTAGACAATTGGCCTTCGACATCGCTGTCGCTACAGACTTTTTATAGCTCAGACACTTGTACAGTTGTAATATATTTACCGTGCAGTTACTTCAGACTAGTTACAGCGTTTAACACGTGCGATTTTTGTCTGTCGTTTGGCTCTTTTCTCACACAGAAAGAAGCAAAGTTATGGCGTAAAATGGAGGAGGGATGGGGGCGGGTCTGGCAAAAATTGGGTCACAAAGTCTGCCGAGAATAATTTTTTTTTTAGTCCAAAGGCTACCACGGATAAATTTTGGTTATTAACGATGAAATACAGCTATTGTTTGACCATTCATGTTTTTTTATTTTCTTCAACTTGTTCTAAAAATGATGCACAAATGAATTTTTGGTTGAGAACTTTTAAAGAGAAAGTGGCTTGTGGTCGACATGTAATTTTATCACCGTGTCATATGTCTTGTTTTGTTTTAATGGTTTGTTTAGACCCAGACAGGATTATAACACAAATTTCAGCAAAAACTAGATCTAGTAGATGGCAAGGTGCAGTTGTATTTTTACTGTGTCTGTATAATTCAACCTTATGTACTTTGCTTTAGGGTTTAGCTCAAATATTATGATGTGAGATATTCATCAACGTGTAGAAATCCCTGGTACAAAGTTAAATCTAAAAAAAAATTCTGGCAGTTTTTGTCTTTAATAACAAGATATTACCACCAGTTATAAAATGGAATGTTATCTTTTGAAACTTTGTACTTAGCACTTATTTTTCACTGGGGAAGTGTTTGAAAAGACCTTAGCTTAGATCCTAGCCTGATATCCAGTCTATCCTGGATTGGGCTGGATCTCATGAGGGCTATAAGATGAGCAGCCAGTCAGTTGTCTTGTCTTTTTGACAGATGCTCCATAATGTTGAGGCCTAAGGGGTTAAGAGACCACCATTCTATGTAACAGAATACAGTCTTCTGTTTTGGATTCTGATATTTTTAACACATTTCACCACCGTCAGTCTCACATTCTCTATAGTTCATCAGCATTTTGTAAGACCAATTAACCCTCGTCACACACAATGATACATGTCCTTGCCACCGAAAGTAGCACATTAGTATTGGCAACAACGTGTAGGACCAAATTCTCTCTAGACAGACTGTCAGACAGCCTTTTCTGCCCCACATATCTTGTGTCCAAAGGTCACATTGGGAAACTCTAGGCCTGACCCAGTTCTAGGGACAGTCTCTTAAGCTGTAATGCATCACAAGTCGCAGTTGGTACTGTAGGTCACTGGCCTAATTTAAGAGACCTAGCTTCAAAGTGGGACAGTTCTTTTTTCTTCAAGCTACAGAATATGGATGTGACAGGGTGTTTTTGGTGTGATACTGGAATATTTGCACTTTTTGGTGGTGGTATATATATTATAATATATTAATAGATCAATTTGTACTGTAACCAGTTGGTACTGTAGGTTGTTGGCCTAATTTAAGAGACCTAGGTTCAAAGTGGGACAATTATTTTTTCTTCAAGCTACAGAATATGGATGTGGCAGGTTGTTTTTGGTGTGATACTGGAATATTTGCACTTTTTGGTGGTGGTATTACATGATCAATAAGTCATTTATAGAAAGCTTGGCTACATATGTATGCCACCTAGAAATAACTTTGATGGCCTACGTGTCAAAAGTGTGTGCCCTGTCAAAAGTGTGGTGTGCTTTGAAGTTCATTTTGCCATATATGCAAAGATTGAATATAGTACACATGTCAGACTTAAACTGACACACCATAAGGTAGTGTAATGATATATCCAAAGGATCAAATAACAGGTTGAACTTGTGAATCAATCATTTTCAATCTAACAGTTAAACTTCTTTGAGTGATAATCCAAGGTTGTAATGTACTCCATGGGGAGAGAATTCACTCAAGATAACCGTCCACGTTACTTCGACAGGAACTCGGAGAAGCGCAAGGAGAAGTCTCGCGATGCCGCGCGAGTTCGGCGCTCAAAGGAGACGGAGATTTTCTACGACCTCGCCCACCAGCTGCCTTTGGCTCACAGCAAGAGTGCCCAGCTCGACAAGGCTTCAATCATGAGGCTAACCATCAGTTACCTGAAGACTAGGATGATCTTTGCAGGTAGGAACCTTTATCTTTAAAACTCTCTATCTGACAAAAACTGCGTAGTTATCTAGTCACATACCGAAGGCTATTGGAATCAATTTTTGACACGTCAGGGTCTTTCTGCTAACATGATAGCTTACTCCTTGAAGAAAATTTACCATGCTTTAGTTTTAAGGCTTCTACAGTATCAGAGTTTTTATTATTGTGGGAAAAATTTGAACAGTTGGGTTGCCTTCCAAAAAGGATGGCTACACGACTACAGGGGTGACACTGATTGCCAAGAAGAGTTGTATAATTCAGTGCTTTCCTAGAAAAAAGTGTCTTGTCATTTCCGTTGCTATTGTGCAAGCGACCTTGCCTATTGACGTGGAAGTGACAATATTTTAATAACAAGTGCGAAATTGCAGACAGTATATCTTGTAGTCAGGATGTGCTATACACTGTACTCCTCTTGGTTCAGGAAAAGCCTGGATTCCCCTTGACTCGGTAAATCCCCGTCTGAATTACTACTCAGAACTCAACAGGTCGTCTACCTGTGTTTGAGTATGTCAAACGGCAGGAAGTAATTGTAGGGTTGGGCTGTAAATCAGTTTGGTGCAGTTTCTTGGCCTTTTGCCCTTTAATCACAGTCACACCATATTTCTATCTGATAACTCAGCCTGAAAATAAACTTGGGTCCAATATCCATTGAAACAAGCTGTTTTGTTGTAAATCTTGTTGTGCGCAGACATTTGTTGAACTTCCTGAAAGATCTGAGACAGGAATTTTCTGGGCGTGTTTCAGACTGGTTCCGACAGGTATGTCTAGGTGCGTCACTGACCGCATATTGGTGTACCAGTAGAACCCATTCGCCCTGTCACACAAAGTAAGTACTCTCTTGCACGTCAATGACCTTGACACCTACGGTCCTTTCTCTTCCAGACGCGGGGGTCATCAAGGTGGAGTCGTCCACGGACCAACAAATGAGCGAGCAGTACTTGAAGGTGCGTACGTGTGGGGATAGGATATCGTGTTACCGCGTCTCGTGATCGCACCGTGCAGCGCGCATGCCCAGTCCCCCAGAGGGCAAAGCAATTTGGTCCACCTCATTGTCTTGGCCTAGTTGTGAAGCTCGTAAATCAAGTGTCCTGTCCGTTGTCTTGTTACCGCAGAGTTTACAATGGGTCAGTTTCCCCTGGGATTCCTATCCGTGCGTCATATGACGTTGTTTTCATAGCAAGGGGCAGTGACCATGACCTTGTTAGTAGCTTACCTGACAGCGTATGTGACGTTTTACTCAGATCCGTGGAGAAGAATAAATATTTTTCTTCAATCGACTGTTTATTTAGTGATTTCATCCTTATCTTCCTTGTAGATGCCAAGTGCGTAGTTAGTGTTTTGAATGGGGAAGGCTTTGTGTACTTGTCACAATGCATTCCTCTTTTGAAGTCGGTATAGGTGAATGTGTTATCAAAACAACTATTGCGGTCGTTGACCTTCAAGTGCCTGTTGCGGTATTTATCCTTTAGCAAGATGAATGCTGACATGGCTTATTACGCATGGATGAGTCTAATGCCCAAAGTGATTGCAAAGTCCATGTTTTTGGAAGCATTTGCACGTAGAGCTGTGTACCTAATACCTGTGAAAATATTTTGGTACAGGTATGGACCTGAACATCTGGTGTACCTGTACTTGAACGAAATGAAACACTAGTAGACACCGTTTTTTTACCCTAGAAATAGCTAAGGTAAACTGCATCTTAAAAGATGAAAATTTTGACAATTGGAAATCAGGTGTAAATATCAGGTGTAAATATTCTTGTTTATGATTTAAAAAAATATGTAACCCTCGTAGCATACAAAGACAATAATTTACCTCTAAAAAAACACAGATGATTGGCCAAACATATGCGGACCTGTACCTTAACCCATGTACCTGTACCTAACATTTGTTTAGGTACACAGTGTTAGGAACACACTACATATTATGATGACTTTGACTTTCTCTTTGTGTATTGTATCCAGGCGATGGATGGATTTGTGTTGAGCCTGTCTGACGAGGGTGACATCATGTACCTGTCAGAGAACGTCTGCAAATACCTGGGACTGACACAGGTCAGATCAATGCTTCTTTTGTTGTTGATTATATGGTAATTAAGTTTACGAAGATTTTGATTACGTTTACCTTCGCAGCAGGAAAACATATTTTTTGCTCTGTTTCTTCCTCTCCAAACACATCAGGTCAATGACCTGGACCACAAGGCTGCCACCAAGGTAACTGGTGCTGTAGCAGACGGTTGGATTACATTATGTAGCAAGTGGCTTGACAGTTGGATGAGCTGGCCACCATATATTTGCATTGTATAAATGTGTTTTAAGTAAGATATTATGAACAGAGCATGTAGTAGTTTGTTGGGCTAGACCATGTGAAGGTAAACAACATGCATTGATTTTCTTTGCAAATTTTACACTTCTACTCTATTATTGATAGGGAGATTTGTATTTTCCTTCCAGTTGGAGCTGACTGGGCACAGTATCTATGACTTCACCCACCCTTGTGACCACGAAGAGATCAGGGATGTCCTGTGTACAAAAAATGGTGAGTTTTTTCTTCTTGTATGTTGGTTGAGTTGATATTGTGTTATATTATATTTCTTGCCTTGAGAGTATTTTTTTTGTCTTATATTGGGTTGTCTATGGCAAATATACACATTTAAGTTGATATTGACAAGTATTTCCATCATTTTTTTCTGTAGGGTACACTAAAAACAAGGCCTGTTCCTTCTTCATGCGGATGAAATGCACACTAACCAGCAAGGGTAGGAACGTCAACCTCAAGTCAGCTACCTACAAAGTGAGTAAAATCCACTGCTATTAAAATGTCAGACAAAAATGGTGTGTTTTGCAACTTGTCAGGGTTAGAAACACTGTTTTCCTGTATACATGTACATGCACTGGTGTAGGTAACATTGACAATGTTTCAGAATGGTATTTTATTCCTTGAAAGAGTGAATGAAAGGAAAGGAAGAGCCCAACTGCCTACCATTAAAAGAGTGCAAAGGATAATGTCCTAAAATATCGTGCTTAATGAAAACCTAACTCCCAGTTGATTCAGCGCATGGCTCAGCATAAGACTGAAGTCCTCTTATATTGTCAAACATTAGTCTTGCTGTGGATACAAGCCATGCATATTATAACGTACGTCAAGGAAGGAGGCACGCATTTAATCAAATCCCTTTCGTTATCGTTTGATCGTGTCGTGCCTATGATACTAGATTGAGAGGCTTATAGATTAGATGGTGTCCTAGTTAACGTACACCACGCACCAAAAAAGACAACATATAGCTAGTGGCATCTGTGGATGATGTCCGTGCATTTAATCAAATCCCATTTGGTATCGTTTGATCACATCGTGATCGAGGGCTTACATATTAGATGGTGTCCTAGTTAACGTACACCATGTACCAACAAAGTTAACATAGCTAGTGGCATCAGTGGTTGATGTATGCCTTTGAATTAAGAAAATTACTGGTTGAAACCTCATATTGCCTGTTACCTGACGGATCAAAAAGCCATTACTGGATGAAATGAGCCAGCCCCTAAGTAGATTTGGCTGCGGGGTTAATATGTGGAAGGCTTTGATGGTTTAATGGCATCTGCGTCATACAGACATGGTTGTTGCTATGGCTTAGGGCTTCTGGTTATTATCATGAAAGTTCATCTGTGTTGGTAGTTACATGTTTGAAGTTAAAGCTTTTGATCCAACACAAATGTTAGTGTTGGATCAAAAGTTTTAACTTTAAACTTCTACTTAAATTTTTGTAGGTCTTTGTACTGGTTATGGCTTTAATTCTCAGGTACTTAACTACCAATCTTAATTTTCAGTCTGTACTGAAATGGCTGGAAGATACACATACTAGGAACTGTTAAAAATCATCTGTCCAGAAATACATGGATCTCAAAGTACAAACAAATGTACGACATTGAAAGGTTGAAAATGAAAGAAAATAACATCATTTAATTTATGATGTGGATTGTACAGATTTTTAAAGGCATCCAATGAAATTTAAGGGCGAGAAAACAAAGAAAAATCTGGATGAGGATATTTGTCTGCCATTTCTTAGCACATTTTCGTCATCATTTCACACTTGAAGCCTTTGAAATAGCCCAGAGACATGTTACGTGAGGAGTCCCTTTATTTCTTGTACCACCAATAAATTGCTAGAACCAGCCTACAGTACCAAAAAAAATACATAACCGATTTTCATCAACATTTTTACATATCAGTATCCTATATGGGATAGGATTGATTCAACTTACTATATTAAAAGAATGACCAGAAAACTGACTTTGAAAATCCAGTTTTACTGACCTAAAATTTGGATGCTTTAGATGCTCTTAAAACAGAGGCATTAGTCTATGTCTGACTATATACATAGATATACATAGTTAAGCACACTGGTTGAAAGCTCTAGGTTAGAACTTCTTCATGTTGGATCTAATGTTTTTGACTTTAAGCAAGTATTAACTGTTGTTATTCCCTTCCCCAGGTCATCCACTGCCAGGGCTACCTCAGGTCTTATAACAACAGCCAGCTGAACTCCTTGGGGTGCAAGGAGCCGCCCCTGCTGTGCCTTGTGGCCATCGGAGAGCCCATCCCCCACCCCTCCAACATCGAGTTCCCGCTGGACTGCAAAACCTTCCTCAGCAGACACAGCATGGACATGAAGTTCACCTACTGCGACGAAAGGTAGGGAATCACATCATTGGTTAGAAGTACCCATTTGCAGACATTTTAAAAATTTGAGGAGAAAAATTAAGCAACCTGTAATTTTGCAGACTGAAAAATCAGGCTTGGTCTTTAAGAGCTTTTGTGTTTACTACTGACTCTATAATATACAAGTAATTTTGCATGTATTTTTCAAATCTCATGTAAAATGTTTGCCAACATGCAATTTTGTATATGCCATAGGTTTAGATCCAGACTTTTAGTGTGTATTTGCAGAAAACTGAAAAAAAGTATTAACCATATTGCAATGTGTCTTAAAGTCATCCAATGCAATTTCACTGGCAACAAAACAAGAAACATTCTGGATGAGGAAATCTGTCTCATATTGACATTTACTGCCATTTCTTAGCACCTTTTCGTTGTGAAATTGCTTCAAGTGCTTTCAATACAGTAGGGTGTGGCCACAATTATCCTCAGTACATTGCTTGCACTGATAATTTGTTCACAATTTAGATTTTGGGAGAATGCATTTTGTCATAACGATCGACAGGAATCTATTTGATAAGAAAAGCCAATAGCTCGTTGCAAGAAGAAACGCAGCTACTTTTGAGCTCGGAAAGTGTAAAGATCTACATGCTTTTTAGAAATGTTGGGAGTGATCCTTGCAGTAAATCATTGCCCTTGCTGTCATGGCGATGTGAACCCTGGTAGTTGTGGGTGTTATCCGGACTTCCTGTGGTGTTCTGAACAGGACTTATACAACCTACGTGTACTTTTGCACACACATGTACCATTCTTGGAAGGCTTAAGTGAAAGGATAAAGATTAGGGTAGATGACCTGTCATAGTTCAACGTCTTTTTGTCAACATTTGGAAACTATCCAACTAGATGTTTTGCAGAAATACATGTAATCTTAAAAGGGGGCATCTGAAAGGACACCCTCCTAGCACTGTTGTCGCAAGATTGGTGATCTATCCGGCATGTCCTTGAAGAGAAGATTGTTGTACAAAATTGTGTGATTCCTTTCCAACCTGTCCTTGTTGTTTTTTCCTGACAGAATCACAGAGCTGCTGGGGCACGATCCAGCCGACTTGTTGGGGAAGGGGGTGTACGACTACTGCCACGCGTTGGACGCGGAACGCTTGGAGAGAAAGCACAGATGCTGTGAGTTTTTACCACATGTTTCTGCCATATGTTTCAACATTATTCTCCCAGACAATTGCTGTTTTGTATATAAACTTTGTAGTTCTAATCTGAGTTGCCAAGTTTTCTCTTGAACAGTTTGAGTTCGGGTACACATTTGCTGGTCTGCAAAGCCTTTATCTAGATCTGTCCCATTCTTTGTGTTGACAGTGTACCAGAAGGGGCAGGTGACGACCGGTCCGTACCGGTTGCTGGCCCGACAAAGCGGCTACGCGTGGGTGGAGACCCAGGCTACCATCATCTACAACAACAGGACTGAGAAGCCACAGTGCATCGTGTGTGTCAACTATGTTATCAGGTGAGTGTCTTACATCTTCAAGAAGCCCTAAACCCCGTTTTCCAGTCTTCTTTCCAGTCAGTTTTCAATCAAATACTGGATGCTACTACACGGCTTGAAATACCACCTGCATATGCGGATTAGTGCAGGTAAAATTGGATCTGTGCAGGTGTTTCTGATGTTTACCTGCACCTAACCTGCAACTGTCAACATACTGGGTTTATGTACAAATGTTAGGCGTATGTAAATTTTCATTAACTGTTTTAGCTGTCACTGTTTTGGCGGTTTCTAAACAGTTGATCCATACTTCCTAAATTCTGACTGATGAAGGTAAAATTTGTCTGGTGCAGGTAATTTTCAATGTTAACCTGCACCAGTGCAGGTATGCCAAGCCTTGTACCACTACTTATGTTTGTAGTTTTGAAGACCAATAGCTGTTTTCTCCACAAAGACCAATTTTTTCCTTTATTGTTCGTTTTCCCCCAGTGACGTTGAAGAAGAGGGGAGTGTGTTGTCGAGCGAGCAGGCCAGCCAGAAGACATTCCCCAAGGTGGAGAAGATCGAGGAAGACGTCACGCCCAGCAACCTCCCCAGCTTCGCCACCGAGGCCGCCGAGATCTTCAGCAAGAAAACTCCTGACATGGAGCCGGGATTCTTCTGGGACGGCGAGCAAGGTGAGCTATCCTGTTCACGTGTACTCCACACACGCACGCACTCAGATTATGTGCCTATATCCAGGTCAATGATATGCTGTTCTTTAGAACCTAATTAGAACGCTCTCATACAGACACGAGTTGTGCAGATAGGGCCTCTTGAATATTAAGGACGATAAGCTTACCTAACGTGCTTGTCATGAATCTAGGGCAGCAAATAGAGTTAATTCGTGGAAGAAGGTACTGAATTAAGGGCGTATCCATAAATTTACTTCTGGCATCGTCAGCAATTCTAGATAGATATTGAGAGAGGAATATGTATTGTTTCTTGCTATTTTATATGTCGTGCAAATGCTTTAAATTTTAAAACTCCCTTACAGTGTACATCCAGAACCTCACATCAGTTCATAAATGAATAAGTAGTTAATATATGGTGTTTTTGTTTTTAAATGCCGTGAAAATAAACTAAACACGAGAAGATTTTTTGCTTAAATGTCCTGACAGATATGTCAGAATATATACTATTCTGTTCTATTACTTTTTTTTTACAACCTGTTCCATGTTACAGCACTTGAAACATAAAAAACAAGTTGTATACTAAATTTGGAGACAAGAAGAGCTGAAATGTAGTTATGCCTGGTTCCTCCCCATAAACAATGTGTATCGCCATGCTATGTCCACAGCTCTGCGGGACAGTCCGGAGGATCTGACACGAGTGGCGCCGGCAGCGGGAGACGCCATGATCCCGCTAGGCTTCCCGTCACCAGGTAGCTACCAGAGTAAAAAAACAAGAAAAAACGGTCACCAACCGTGTCCTTCATACTGCCTTGTCACTTTCCCTTGCAGTTATATTTTAAAACAAAAACTGCCGTCACGCTAGACGTTCCAAATTGCAAGTATCGCATGTAAGCAAAACAGCCACGTGATTCAATTCAATTTCATTGTAAAATCAGAAACTGGCAGAATTGTGTTGATTTTTACAAAGATTATTACAACAATAATTCCAGAAATGGCACCAAATTGTGGCTAGCCTTAATATGATTGATGTAAAGCTTCATGCTTATGCTGATTGAAAGCTGCCAAGAGATTTAAGAAGTAATCGTACAGTTTATACCTTAAATGCTGTTTCTTTAGTTGTTGTTGTTGTCCTTATGTTGTGTTACATAATGTTCTTAAAAGCAGTCCATACTGACATCTGTACGACCATTGAGAAAAAGCAAATTTGGTTCTGTTGAGATTTAAGAGAAAAAATTCCACTGTCTAGTAAGAAAAGTTGTGATGGTGGTATGGAGGATGGTAATCTGACACCAGACGACAATGATGGTAGCTACGGATGGGAAGGACCCGTCCAATGCCGGCACGGATGGAGATCATCACAAGTGTCAGACCATCATTTGAGGTTCTGGAAAACAAACCATATTAAGACATTGAAGAATAAGGGCTTGGTTTTGTAGGTAACAAAGGTGTATTCTAGTGAGAGGGATAATCTATAGGACTTCTCTCTGTGTCCGTTGTGGACCAGAGAAGTCAAAGTCTGCGGTCTGTGCCTCTGCAGATGTGCTGTTCGGCTCCTCCAGCCTCCCCGACAGCTTTGAGAAGACTTCTCTGGACCCTGGCTTCGGACAGGAAGACCTCTTCGGCGGCCAGCAGTCTTCGCCCCAGTACTGCAACCCCTTCGGTTCCTCGGACAACAAAGACACCTTCAGTCTCCTGCGGGACCCCAAACCCCTCCTGTCCCCCTTCAGCTCTTCAGACAGCAGTACCCCGCCGGTGTTAACGGTGAGTACTGCACAGCACGTCGGTAGAATGTACTGCACCTGTGCAAAACCTGTAATGTATTGTGTGCATAGGACCTCGGCAGAACATATCGTTTCAGGTTGTATTTGTGCATTCAAATGTTGTGTTGGAAAAGATGTCTTCTACAAAGGGCAAAATTCTGATGCTATGTTGGCCAAAAATCCAAGAAAAACAATGCAAAATCTTGGCTTTTACAGGCACAGTACATTCTGCATGCCAACATGCTGCACCTCACCAGTATATTATATTCGCCTTCTTTGATTCAATCTGTGAATTTTAGCTACTCGAAAGACATGTTTTAAAGACCATATTACTAGCTGAAAAAGGAACGTTTTCAAAAGCTTTATTCCAGCCTTGTATCTAACACCGTAGAAGAGAAATTACATGTAATTTGCCCAAAGAAAAAATTTCTGAAACAGCAAAGTTTGTAACACTGAAATCTGCTAGACTAAGGAAAAAGCGAAGAAGTGAAAATAACAATCTTTTATCCTACGAACCAACAGCCACTGAGTGACGAGACGGACACAGAAGGGCAGCCTATTCCCACCGGGGACATGGACTTCGTGGACCAGCTCATGGGTCTACGGACGACGAGTGACAGTAACCTGACAGGGATGGGGCAGCAGAAGGACCAGGGAGCGAACCCAGCCACCAACAAGCAGCGGCAGGAGAGTACCCTGGGAATGAGAACCAGCAGCACCCCTGACCTGACAGCCATCAACCCCAGCTTGGCATTGGACACAGGGCAACGTACTCAGGGCAACGTACGTTCAAGGGCGGCCTGTAAACTGAATGAGGTGAGTAGTGGCTGTCCTTTTTCACTGTTGCCTTCTTACACCCAATCCCTGGACCTAATCCTCTGACTTGTTGTTTATTTCTCTTCATTCTCGAGCAAAATTCAACCAAAGTACAGCTGTCATCAACTTTGCAAGAGTTGGGCAACCATCCAATGTAATTGTGTTGTTTTTATCCAGCATTACGGAGACAATTTTCTGTTCTTAGGCAGATTTTTACGAGGGAAAATAAATTTTCAGCAACCCAATTTTCTGCTCAAGCTTTAATTCTTGCTGTCTGATCAGACAATGTGCCATTGAAAATAACGAAAAAAAATCAACAGCCAAATACAGACTGTCCTTGTTTGGGAGGCTGTGTTTCAGACGTGCCGCTATGTGTTATGGCTGTATGGAATGTGACAACAGAAATGGAGCCCTGTTTTTGGCTGTAAGCTCCTATTACTTCCAGACCAGTGATAGCTTTGTGGCCGTGTGGTTGCCTGCAGTTATGACGCACATGGCCTTGGTCAGAAAATGTCATCGATGACGTTGGGTAGTGAATTGTTGACAACATGTTTATGGAAGAAGGATGTAAACGTCTTAATGCTTAACACGTTAGGTCACCTTGTGGGTCCGTCAGTCCATATATCATTGAAAATTAGGTCACCACCAAAACTGTTTGTCCAATAATTCATTTGGTCACTGGCGAAAAATGGCTGCAACCCTCCATTGGAAAGTCTTTGTTTAAAGTTTGTGACATTGTTTGACACTTAACGTCTTTGACTAATTTAGTTCATTGACGGACAAGGCAAGTCTCTGGCACCATTGGACACAGATCGAGGGACAAAATACTTTTTCTGCTAACATTGAAAATTACTTGCACCAGACAAATTTTACCTGCACCATTCAGAAATTAGGAAGTATGAATCATACTAAAAACTGTTCACAAATCATTTCATATTCACTTTTCACTTCATATCGGTACAAATGATGAAAATACACAATACACATAATAAACTTAGTATATGGATCAGTACAGGTAGATATCAGAAATGCCTGCACAGTTCCAATTTTACCTGCACTAACCTGCATATGCAGGTGGTATTTTGAGCCCAGGAGATGTATAAAGAAGGAGTAGAAACATAATGATTGTGTATTAGGCATTAAATAGCTGTGGCATTTTTTGTTGGTAGCGACCACTGTCAGCAGAAGAACTGAGTTATCGAGCTCCGTACATCCCGGCCTACGAGGTGCCGTTGGTTCCTCCCGACAACAGCGTTCTGGCATCCCTTCTCGAGACCGACAGGCGGCGGTCGTTTGCACCGAACAGATCGTACAACAACAACAACCCTTACGCCAACATGACGCCAAGAAAGGTAGCCACAAAAAGAAAGGCACATCAATGTGCTACATAGAAGCTTTAACTCATATCTGTTTGATGGATCCTCTGCTTCCTAATGTACGGGTAGTGGCCTGCTGTCTCACCTATGTGCTTGCCTTGTCCAAGTGCTTTGTAAGCTGTTGTCATTAATTGCCTGTAAATTTCACATGTGGTAACAAAGGCTTTTTCATGGAAAGGGACATTTCTGATGCTGCCGCCTTTTGGCTAGCTATCCCATGTGCTTGCTTGTCTCTTAGGTGTTGTTGGTGTTATTGGGTGTCTCACTGATGGTTCGTTCTTGTCTATTAAGTCCTTCCCTTCCAAGAGCATGCTAGTATTGCTACCGAGAGAAAGCTGATGAGTGTGTATACATTTGATTTGTGAGTCTGTTAAAGGTGGAAGCCCTCGGGAGGTTTGCACCCAAGTCATGCGGGGCCATGCCTCCCCACTTTTGTTGTTTTTACCCTCCTGTGTGTCGGAGTGACACACAAATGTGAACCCTTGGCTCCGTGCCAAGCTCCCCTGGACGGTACCAGACTCAAGTCGCTTTACCCTCTCTCAGTCTGTCTCGTTGGCTGCAGTACTGTATGTGCCTGTGGCGTTTTTCGTCTGCAAACCTCAAAGTGATGTCCGGGTCTATGTGTTTGTGACACACACTGCTTCTGTGAAACAAAAACAGTCTTCATAAGCTACGTGTTTATGCATTTGACTGTCAATAAACTGCAAACACTGCACTGTATTTTTAAAACTTTTTCTGTACATGTGAGTTGGATGTCAAATGGTCTCTTACAGAAGTGTGCTATGAAATTCCTCTATTGCTACAGTGGTCTCCAAAAGTGTCAATGGTGTTTTTGCGAAATATGTTAAGGCTGCCACTGCCCTATCTTTGCCCCATGGTTCCATTGGGCACATGGCCAAAGGTCAGAAAAGCAGCTCTCCCAACAAGCACATTCCAAACAGTCTGGGCTCCCTCAAAAAGTTGAAGGTCACAACAGAAATGAAGAAATGTTCACTCTAATATTTAGGACCCCGAAAAGGTTCACCAGGTCAAAAGCCTGGAATTTTTGAAGTCAAAAATTTGAAATACCTTTTCTTGGGTAAATAAACTAACTGCAAATGGCACAAAGCTTGTATAGGGCAGCAAGATAAACAGTGACAGTACTCTCAAGTTCTGTTTGAAAGTCCACAGCGATTATGGACTTCTTAGGATGAAGCAAAATTGCAATGAAGTTGAACTTCTGTCACTTTGACATTGGGCAGAGATTCAACGCACAGCTAATGCAGCCAGTTGGAATGCTTTAGTTTGACTGCAACAGCAACTGTGTATGACAACAATTGTTTGGTCCTGGCAGCATCCATTATTTTTGAGCCAACATCACAAACTCTATCAGAGTCAGATTTCTTTCTAACAGCTTGTACTGTCGGCATAAGAGAAGTTGAAGGCTGTTTCTAAATATGTTCTTGCTATCCGATCCTCTTGTCACACGCAGACTCAACATGCGGCCCCGAGTAAAAACAGCTGCTCTGCTGCGGGGGACCTCCCGTTTGCGGCGTACGCCTCCCCGTCTCCGCAGATGGTGACCATGAACGGTAAACACCTCCGCGTGGCAAAGGTCTCCCCGATGAGCCAGCCAATACAAACAGACCGCGCGGCCAAGATCACAGCCCAGCAGCTTAACAGGTATTGCGTCATACTTTTTTCTTTGCCATTCTTGCAATTTTCTTGGAAATTTTGAGAGTCATAACATGATTATGCTTATCGTTAGAACATACTGCACCCGTGCATACTATCCAGATTTTTCAAGGTTTTCGTTGGATGATTGGTCGACGTTTCATCAGAATTTTACCTGTTTCAGTTGAATACTATAGACAGAATGTCATCCTTAAATATGAGAATACAACCTTAAAAGAGACGTTCTACAAAAGTGCTATGCACAGCACATTATGGGTGTTGCACAAACATAGTACATTCTTACAACATGCTGTTATGGCTATTCTTACACCTCTGCTATCTTACAGAAACATATCAGGCAACACTTTACCAGAAGCCAGAGGCATCACACACACACCAGGCAAGTACGGCCCCATCGGAAAGCTAACTTTTGCCCTGAGCAGTAAGAGAAAGAAACTGGAAGAGGACGACATCAAAGCGGCGGCTCCGGAGAAGAAACTACCACAGCCAGACAGAGGAGAGAAGACGGATGGGTTCAACACTCAGCCTCAAGTTAAAAAGGCACGACTCAAGGCACCTAACCCACTTGCCACAGGTAAGACTACATGTATGTTCACTATGAAACAACAACTCTCACAGATCATATCCAGGGCTCGAAATACACAGACAAAACTTGCAATGATTTTCAGGTGATTTTCAACATTTGCAGGTAAAATATGTTCTGATACTACTTAGTTTGAGAGCTTTGTCTTTGCAACTATGTATGATTTTGCATGCAAAATTTGAGCCCTGATGTCTATGCATGTTTTTTTAGAATTGCTGGTTGCTGAATCTGTACAATGTTGTAGAGGACTATACTGCATGGTACAGTCATTTTGTCCAGAAATTAGGACCAAAGACACAGCTGCAAATTGGGCCATATTGATATGAATGAAACTTATCTACTTAAGAGCTACAAATGTAAACTCATCTACTTCAGGGCTACTCCATAGAATCCTTCTATCATCTCATTTTGATCGTACACCTCTTCAGTGGAATTGAATTCCACTTTTGATGTTACACAAGTGAAGTGAAACCTGCTCTTAGACAAATTGAGCCCGCTCTCTTGATGTCACCGCTTTCCAAGAAGAAACATCATAGCACGCTAATGACACTATCAATTGATGTGTATCCTTCTCATGTCAGAAACTTTGAACAGCTGCCTAAAGTTTTTTTTATTCCAAGATATAATCACAAGACGTGGTAACGGCACACTCAAGTTTTTTCAACTTATATTAATGCCGCCACCAACATAGGGGACAATACAATACTCATTTTCACCTGAGCGAAGTGAGGAAAGTTGTGTTAAGTGCCTTTCCCATGGGCACAATTTGGCATGTTAGGACTCGAACCCAGGACCTCTTGGTTCCGAGTCGAGCACCCTGCCGCTACGCCACACGACCGCACATAGCTGCCAAAGTTGTACCCACCTGTTGATCGAGGGTACTCTGTATCTGTTACAGGCAGTAAGAGTATCCTGATGAGCCTTCTCTCACCGAGCGATGACATCGGGCAAACCTGTAGCTACAGAGGTCCTGACCCAGACAAAGTACAGGTAGGAAAATCCATTTTGTATAGTATCGGTAAAAACTGAGTAATAGTTGTTGGATTGGCTTGTCTTGTCTTCTGTCTGTTTGTTTGTTTTTTCAGAAAAAAAATCCGAACTGCAGCTCTATAAATAACATGCCCTAAAGTACCTGCACTGTACAGTACAGATCTCGGGATAAGCATCAAGTCCCGCGGGAGATCCCGCGGGAGTTTGCGGGATATCACGCGGGAGTTTGCGGGATCTTCCGCGGGAGTTTGCGGGATCTCCTGCGGGAGTTTGCGGGATCTCCTGCGGGATTTATCGGGATATCCCGCGGTACGAAATCCTCTCCCGCAACCCCGATCTTCGGTGTGAGACCTTAGGTTTCCGAAGGGCCGGCGCCGCTGTTACTTGAAGTTGAACCGCGTTGACTACAGATTTTTAGTAATTTTACGCAGACGATGCGTCCATGTTTTAGTATGTTTTCAATGCATGCAAATAACAGTAGAGCAAATAGTATTTTTAACCAAACATTTCTTTTTTTTTTTAATATCGGAAATCTGGTGGCTTAATAAGGTACAGAACGATAACAAAGTAATACAACCTTCTTGAACAAGTTTTGTGTCCGGCCTTGCGACGTGGACGGCTTTATTTGATGTCACCGGTGCACCCGACCTGCGCTATTTCAGATATAA
The DNA here is from genome assembly GCF_001625305.1 of Branchiostoma belcheri. NCBI lineage: Eukaryota > Metazoa > Chordata > Leptocardii > Amphioxiformes > Branchiostomatidae > Branchiostoma > Branchiostoma belcheri. The sequence goes on along the minus strand of NW_017804243.1, from coordinate 1,476,761 downwards.
TTTTTTAAAAAAATCTAACGCATCGACGTGCCAAATCGCCACTCGAGTTCTTTATTTTCTCCTAGATAGGGGAGGTTGACGTATGGAGTTACGGAAGAGAGATTAAACATTGTGTAAAACAAGGGGGCGAAGCATAATTCAAGAGTTCTTTACGCCTCAAACTTTGATACATTTCGTGCGCCACGCAGTGTTCAGGGCCTGCATGGGGGTTACTGATTACGAATTACGCAAAATTTTCGCTATAAAGTTAAGTTTCATAGCTGATTATGACTTTTACGCTTTGCGGCTAATGTACTGATTACGAATTACGTTGATTTTTGGAAGGTTGCCTTCGGTTTACGAAGACAATGATAAAAAAACGACCTGATTACGCCTTACGAAAAAGGGCATGCAGACCCCCAGTGTTGGGCCGGGCGTTCCCACGCCGCGTCGCCATAGAAACCGCACGTCGCCAGCAGCGGCAGCGGCGCTGGCAGACTCCCCGGCGCCGA
>NW_017804243.1:1458089-1476052 GCF_001625305.1 Branchiostoma belcheri | reverse complement strand
CGTACGTCGGATTGTGGCTTCTTTTTCCGCCTTGCACGGCCGGCATGCGACATTGTAATTTTCTTATATCCCAATTTCATCCCAAAACAACGTTTTTCACATGTGAGGAGGCTAGTTTCATAGAGTGTACCGAGTGAATTTCAAGTTTTATGGTCTGAGAACGCATTAATTTGCGTAAAATGTATCATAAACACGTTTAGTTCGGGTTCTCCCGTGTTTATTTATTTTTCGGGTTCTCCTGTGTCTTGGACGTGCGCTATCGACTCCGTTTTCATCTAGTTGGCTGACCCTGCAGCTGACAGAAGTAGAATGTTTTCCTACCGAAAGAAACTTTGCCAGCCGTGTGGAAGTACTTGCTCCTTGCTTTCAGGGTGATAGTAATCTATCGAAATTAATTATGGACATGGTCGTTGTTGATGCAAGAGTTTTTGGGGAGGGGGGAGACGCACGCCCCGGGATTTTGATGGGCAGACTTTTAATTGTCGCAATTCTTAATACTAATACGGAGACCTCTTGACGCAAGCTACCTATGAGAAGACAACAGCTACAAGATTATGAAACACAACAACCACAAACTACTGCCGGTACGCCTCAATTTTTATTTCTTGGTAACAATCTTGCCGAATTTACCGGAGACGGAGGGATTACTACACGTTACATTGTATTCATTCACGGTAGTTTCTTAAAGTTTGCGCTGAACAATAGCTTTGAAAAAAAAGTAGCAGTTTTATAATAACTATGACCGCGTGAGAAATACCTTATACACATTATTTTCGTACATTCTTATGCTTCAACACCATTAAAATTGTAGCAAAATTGTAGCAAAGTTGACTGGCGTCAGACTCCATCGGCCCAGCACTGATCGCCCGGCAGGACGTGAAAATAAACATTTGGCACGCCGCCATCGCCGTTCCGAGCCGCGGTAGACTTCGGGGTCTCGCACCAAGTTTTTTCGCTACGCGGTACGCGGGACACGACAGGCCTCCCGAAAGAATACCGCGGGATATCCCGCAATCTCCCGCGTGATATCCCGCAAACTCCCGCGGGATATCCCGCAGTCTCCCGCGTGATATCCCGCAAACTCCCGCGGGATCTCCCGCAAAATCCCGAATCCCGATGATGCTTATCCCGCGATCTGTACTGTAAATCACCTTATATTCGTGGTAGCTAAATTTTGCGGTCTGAGAAAAATGGACATGTTTGTGGTGGCGACAGGTGCAGAAGAAAGAAAGTTCGCAAATTATTTGTTCACAGTATTGATAAATTTGCAGTACAGAAATGGGTGCAAAAATTGTGAATATAAATTTAAAGTACTGCGAATACAAAGTGATTTACAGTATTCCATATTGCTATCATGGTATAGTTACATTTATTGTTATGAGAAAATATCTAAGCGGAGTGACTTTCTCTACAGAGTACCAGCGGACGCTCTGCCAACAAGATTGACGTCTACAAACTGCTGAACTTTGACGACTTTGCCCTGGACGACGGTTAGCTACAATTCTCTCTTGATTACTGAGATGTTCTAAAGATGTGTCTTCATAAAACATGGCTGTTTTTACATTTTGTAAATAGAGTATGAGCTGAGATGTACAGTCATGATGACTATAAAATGAAGAAACAAGAATAGCACAGTCGTTTAGTGACCCTGCTTCTAGACCAAGAGGTTGTGAGTTTGAATCCCGGCTGCTGCTGCTCACCTGACATACATGCTATTGGAAAGGGTCACAGTCCTTAGAACTGGACATGAAGTCATGGTTCATTGTACTTGGGAATTTTACAGATGATCCTGTTAACATTGTACATAGTGTCTGTCTGCTCTGTTACAACCGGTGGAAGAGTAGATCGACTGCTCATAATGAAGCAAACAATAAGTGTCCAGTAAAAACATGAGCACTTCAGTCGTAGTAAATCTTGAATTGGGCTATGTATGAAGAAGAGTAAGGGAAAATATTGTGAAAATCTTTGACTAATTTGTATTTCTTTCTTCTTCGTAGACTCCCTGCCTCCGCTGACGCAAACGGACGTTGAGGTGAACATCCCCATGCAGACGTGCAAGCTTCTGCAGGGCAACGACCTCATGTCAGCTCTCGACCAATCAGCAGCCCTCTTCTGATCAGCTGACCTAATGATTTGGACTGCTGTTGAAGTTTCATCCACATAATTGTACATTATACACAAACTGGTAGTATGTATCCAGGGATACGGTCAGTTTTAATTTGTCTGATAGCACTTGAGTATATTATTATGATCTTGGAAATCTGTACATACATTTATTGACGAGTTAACTTGTGATTTGATGGGAAAAGGGCTTGAGACTCCCTCAACTACAGATAGACAGAAATCAAACGACATTATCAGAGGCACAAAGCTCAATCATGTGGCAGCGTGCACACTGTAGAAATAGCACACAAAACCTTCAACATTTACAGGGATTTACCTTCTGGGCTTTCCAACTTTTTCATCATTCTGTTACAAAAACGCTACAGGCTCACATGCTTTTGCCATGTTTGCTGTCCTATGGGCTGTATCTAGATTATGCCCAGTGTTGTCATATGTAATTTAGATATGTATTCATATCCATGTGATTTTATCTTTATGATGTTGCTGTATCAGAAGGAAGAATGACGTTGGTTTGATGTACGTGTAGTTGCATTCAGATAGAGCAGGACGATAGACAATCTGTTGCAGGCACAGTGGATTTTTAAGTTTTTCGATTACTGTCACCAACTTGAAAAATGTTAAAGAAAAAAAAGTACAAAATATATACATAAGTCTATTGCAAAAAAAAAGTGTTCTACTAATTGTGCACCATGGTTTTATTTGTGAGAAGCACATAGCTTGCACTGAAACAAGACTGCCAAGCTAAATGCAAGTTTGGGACTCTACTACCAAGTGTTGGATGGAAATAAGTGTCACCATTCTAACATTCCAGTGTTTGATACACAGACAACTGACACTTTTGTGAACACCTCATGAACACTTTATGAACACTAGCTGTGTGTGTGAAATGGTGACAATTTGGCACGACATAACTGATTTCATGGTGCAAGGCTGCATTCAGTCACATTGACACATTCATTCACACTAAAAAAATGTACATAAAATCAAAGGACAAAAAAATGGTAGACAGTATTTTTTATAGATCATTGAGGAGACGCCAGCAGTTTCTAACAGGAATATAGTTTTATGGGACTCTGATGAAGAGAAATGTTAGGTGCTAAATGTACAATGTACACTTAAACATCAGTAATAAACACAAAAAAAGGACAAAATAAAAAAACCCAAAACATATCCTACATGGGTGCTGTTGAGTGGTTATAAAAAAATTTTTAAAAAAGTATAAAATAGTCGCCGTTTGTCAAAGAAAAACCATGCTGGATATTGGAGGTGAATTTGAAGTAGATTGTGACATTGCTTGTGACAATACTAACAGTTTAGGCCACACAGATTTAATTTCATGATTAAAAGAGTGCTCTTTTTTGTGTTTCTGCACCCTGCCCTTCTGAAAATCCCACCACAGAGCACAACTTAAATCAGACACGCATTGGAATTACTGAAATAGGGCAGTTTATTAAAAAAAATATACCGTACAAATAAGGATAATTAATAATAGGAAATGCCATGTCAAACTATGGCAGTACTTAGTCAGTAAACTATCTCTAGACTATATTTAATGCGATTTATGCTACCTGAATACAAGATTTGTTAAACAAGTCTGAGAGAAGTTAAATATGTGTGGCCTTGGAAGGATACAGATGTCCCAGTGAGACAAAATATCTGGAAAAAAGAAATCACAAATATTGTATGAGTGGCTAACTTTGTCATCTCTTTTGTCTTCTGAATAAAGTATGGTGTGATTTGAAGCTAGTGTTTGCGTTTCTTACTTTTCCTTGAATAGATTTGTCAGCTGCCAAGGCAAGTTGTATAGGACAACTTTTCTTCATGACTTGTGGAATAAGTGTAGATGCAAGGACCGTGCAGCTTTAATTTCATGTCTATGGAAATGGCCAATTGCAGCACATTGGCAGAATGCACCTACACAAAACCTGTAATGTATTGTGCATAGCAGTTTAACAGACTATCTCTTTTAAGGTCGTATACGTGTTTATAAGGATGACATCCCGTCTATAGTTTTCAAATGCTGTTTCAGAAAAAATACTCTATTGTCTCCTTGCATAGATGCAGTGCATTCTGCCGACATACTCCCAAATGCTTGTATAAAAATTTGTTATCTTGACCCAAATATGACAAACTTTCCATAATGAGCAACATGAAACACTCAAAAGGAACAACATATATTGTAAGGGGCAAGGGAAATAAAATCTATGACAAATTTCCTTTTTCATACCTTAAAAAAAGCCATCATGCCAAAGCAGAGCTTAGAAATGAAGAAAAAAACATACCTGAGTTTCCTGATATACTTTCTTTGAACACAGAAACATTGTTTGCAAATCAAGTTCATAGGGTACCATGTTAATAGACCTGTCAGTCAAGCTCTGTTTTAATTATTTATGTTGAAAAATCTAACCTATACAATAGACGATGCAATACATAGGGCTTGTTTGGGCAAAGTTGACAAGAGAAAGTGCTGAAAATGACTTATTGAATTATCTGAGGTAATCTCTTCACAAATAACGCGGATTAACTCCGTAAATCCGTCTCAGTAGATTGTTTTGATCGGCCGTCTGTGGCCCTAAGCGCCCTTTGTGTGTACTCCCAACAGGTGTGTTTATTCAAACACTCCACATTGTTTTAAACCTACGTAAGTTGCCATAGTTTAAAACTGATGGACTCGTGTCTATTCATTGCCTTCTCTTGTCTGTTATTTACTAATGTGACGTTAAATACGGCATTTTAGGGCGTGCAATTATTACCATTGTTATCTAGAATTGGGTCGTCCTAGGATGCTATTGATTCAATTAGCTGTTCCAATCGCTGGAACCTATCCCTCTGATACAGATTAAAATCTAAGATTGTAAATCAATTCACCCACTACCGCTTAGAAAAATGACACCATAAATACACCAAAGTAATATTCATTATTGACATGACTTTCACGAAATAATAGGCTTTCGTATCAAGGAGAAACCTCCGTAAATGTTGTCACCTCGGGGGTTGGTATCGGTGAATGTAAGAGCCTGTGCAGGTAATGTACCGGTGAGGCGTGTCGGATGTCAGTCCACATGGACCCCGGCCCTGGCAACGTAACGCTATCCCTCTGGCAACGGCGGCCTGCAGCCCTCAGTGGCCAAGGTAACTTCACCAAGTCTACACAAAATGCCGATCTTCTCAGACCCCAGCACACAGTACAGATGACAACATGAAAGGTAAGAACCTAACGTAGTTAGAAGTATCTCGAAAGGCCCGTGTTTTCTTTCCCTTTGGTTTATTTTTTGCACAAGTTGCGTTGACAATGGACAAGAGTCAGTGATTGACAACACTTGAAGGGTGTCGGTGGGTCCCATTATGTTTTACCAAAAGCATGAAACCCTACAGCAGTTGGGTAGATCGTCTCAGAAGGACAACATGCCCTGTCCTTCTCCAAATTTTAGTCCGCCAGGTTTTTCTCCAAATGTCGGCCATGTTGGTCGCAATTCATCATTCGGTGAGTAAAAGTTTAATAGCTGTGGTGGCAGACACACACTCGCAACAAGGGATCCCAATTAGCAAATTAGCCAACAGACACTTTCTGAATAGACGGGTGTTACGTGTCATCCAGAATATGGCACATCGAACAGTTTGGTGGTCTTACAATAAGTATAGAACCGTGACTTTAACAGGACTGCATAAGTGTTTAAAGATCCGGGATTATCAACAAGATTTGTGACAAAACAAGATTGATTAATTGATTGATTATATGTGGCTTTCGTTATTGTATGAAGGTGCATTTCTGAGGCTTTCAGTTGACTTTTTGATTTTTAGTCTCACCGCAGTGGTAATTAGATTAATATAATTAACAAACTTTATTTTACATCAGTCATTTATCAATTATATCAAATCAGTTATTCGTGCAGTACAACTGTACTACCGGTAGTATTTTTCTTGGGAAAATTTCTAACTTCCCACACACATTTTTTCAGGCATTGACGTGTCCGAATACAACTTAGAGGACCTGCTATCCTATGATGACCTGTTCCTGGACTATTTCAATGCCTTCCTGCAACTCCCGGTAAGTGTGTTAACAAATATCATTAAAAAAAATTCAACATTTTATATGAAAACCCTTTGCTTCTGAAGTTTAGTTGTTGCATCTGAACAAGTGTAGCATGCTATAAGTTAGCCTGCACTACATGTAGATATTTGTAATTCAGGGGGTTAGGATGGTAGAATTCTGACTGGCCAGGGGATCTGGAGTGGCCATGGGTCCATCTTTAGAGTTTCATATCCCCTCGAAAAATTTGTGGCCAAATGAACTCTACGGTGGTCCAAATGGCATCATTCTCTCTACTTGGCTAAATTTTACTGTTTTTGAACCTACGTTGTTAGTCTTGTGGAGACTGAGCTACGATTATCCCTTCTGTACTAACAACACCAGGCTTTATCTATTGTCGGATTGTTCTCTGTGCAAACACATTCGATAAGCTGTTTCCACAACGTGCCTGCTGCAACAAAAGGTCGGTGCTTGGTCACATGATTAAGGACGTTGTCAAGCTACTTGTTCTGTAGACTTTGGGTCGTTGATCACCGAGGAATGAGTTTTGGATTGCAATTCAATCTGCAACCTGTATCTCCAGACCTGTTTTTCCCTTAAATAACACCCTTCTTTTGCCTGGTTTACATGTATGTAACTTTAAAGTTTATCATAGTTTTTGACTAGCCTCCACTATTAGCACTGACTAGAGGCTCTTAACAACTGAGCTTTTTTTGGGAACCTTTAGTTTGTAATGCATTTTTTTCCTTTCTGGTATATCACATCTATTTGTACTGGGTTCTTTTGCCAGCCCAGGTGTAGCCAGGAAAATAAGATCAATGTCCGTTTTAACGTCAGTTGTTCCCCATCTCCCAAGGGTTAGCCTTGCTTGTACACTGACTCAGAGGCTGAAGCTATGTTAAGTTGAGGTGATGTCCTCCCTAAATACGTTGTCAATCCATCTCTATGTTGGTCGACCTTGTGGATTTGGAGTACCACATTCAGTGTGATCGATCTTCCTACACCCGTAACTAATAGAAAAGTGATGTGCCAGTAATAATAAAGCACTGTGGAGAAGGTAGTTTTGACTTGTTATATTTTTGGCGTATGTCGTAGGCTTTCCCACTACCACTGAGATACAACCGTCTGACCGCTACCTTTGAGGAGGCGGAGGGTTCCCGTAGCACGGTCACCGGTACCCTGTGTGGAACACCTCCCCCCATCTGGGGCGCCACAGACGAGGAAAGGGAAAATGTCTTAGACTGGGCCAAGAAGGAGAGACTACCACTGTTTCTCAGGTATGTTCGACTCTAATACATGCATGTATGAGATGAATAACAGGGTTGGAATACCTACTCTCGCCGTGCAAGTCATATTCATGGCAAACTGAAAATATTGATGGGCAACCTGTCAAAAAAAGTATTTCGAACACCGAATAATATCCAGGCAGATCTTTTGTTGGCTACAAGGCAATATAAAATTGGCAGGTAGTATCCAATACAACATTGAACACATAAAAAAAGCAAAAAAAAAGCACAATAAAACGCCTTACTAATTAAATAAAAAGACATCAAATTAAGGTGACTATGCATGGGAGGGTGGGGGCTTGTGATTAAGTTTAAGTTCCCCTCAAGTACAACTTACAAAATTTTATAATGTGGATTTTCTGTGGTTTAACTTTTACTACATTACCAGTGATAAACGTTTTCACAGATCCAGACATCTCAGGAAAAAAGACTGTCTATCATCAAAATGAAATAAGGTTTTTTTTTTCAGATCGAGACATTTCAGGGAGTACAAGTTGTGCAAGCTGCTCCTGAGACGTCTGGACAACAACCGGCAGTCGCTGAGCCGTCAGAGCAGCCGCGGGATCCGCGGGTACAGCCAGCCAACCAGCAGCCTCGGAACCAGCTCCAGTCTCACCACCACCACATCCACCGAGGAGGATGATGATGATGATGCAGAGGAAGTGGATGGTGAGATTTTCACAACTGTTGTTTTTGTTGGTTTTTGTCTTCCTTAACTGAGGTGAAGCATGATGCCTTTTCCACAGTATTACCACCGGGAACTCGGACAAACTAAAGACTATTAATTATAATAAGTGCAAGACTTATCGGTAAAGAGATACAGAGACTCCCAATTCCATTAACCTAACACGATTGCTCAATAACTGTTAAGAACAGAGCGAAAGATTACCAATTTTGAGTTCAGAATGTCATTTCTCTCACTGAAGTCTGCGTAATATTTTAGAACTAATCAATATTGCTGTTGTTGTCTGTTTTTAATAATGAACTGTTTAAAGAAAATTCTAACACTCGTAACCTGTGTTATGGCTTCAATTTTAATTTGATCCAATTATGAGACACGCGTTATAAATATTGTAAGTTTTACATAATTCAGCCGACAGCTGCGAGGTATCAACTGAAATAAACAATTCAAGACATTAATATACATTGTATAGCTTATAGTGTAATGTGGCTTCACTACAGTTCGCATTGCACTGTGTCACCCCTACTCTTCTCAATAAGTGTAGGTGTGTTATTTTACATAATTTACGGTTCTTTTACATGTAGAGGTTTGGTGCTTGAGGCCTTAATATGCCTAAAACTTGCTCATACACGGGGCTGCCAATTTTCAATCACTGTCTGAAATGACTGCAAATTACCTTAATAGATGCTGAGCCAACCCTGGGATTGAACTTGCGGCCACAAGTCCACGGAATTTCACCCATACAGCTAACCAGAGGGATTGCATTACTTACTGCTTGTGCCACAAGATGTCTTTAAGCTGTTAAAAAGATGAAAGTTGCACATGTACATGTACATCTCCGATTTCATCAATCATTTTAGTGTGTTGGCTTGAAATTGGTGGAATTAAAAATATACTTTAACATATTCTTGTGATGGATACAGTATATATACATAAATTTTTCAGAGGATATTAATGGTGAAATTTTTCAAAGCAATTTGGATAAGTAAAGTTCCTTTCTAGATATCTGATTACATTAATCATTTTAGCACGTTGGCTCCCGGATAACTGGTGTCCAGCTAGAGCAGATTGACTTTTGACATACCAGTAGTCACAATGGAAGGTAAAATACAATGTAAATGTCCTAGTTTCACTCACATCCTTTAATTAACTTCTATCATTGCATAGAAAATTGCTTAAGTGAGACAACGAAAAAAAGGAGCTCTTGACTATATAGCTTCATTTCATTCAGGAGTTTTCGAATTTGATCATTTCCACAAAAAGGTTCTACCATTTTTACTTGAATGTACATTGTTACATTTATCAGGAATTAGAATAAAATGAAAAGTATATCAAGCCCTACATTATATCCTAAGTCTTAAATGGACATTAGGAGTATAATTACAAAATCCTCTTGTATTATAGATACTAATTGCTTGTCAGAGAGCATACAGTATTTACACATGTACCTTGTTTCAGGGTCAGTACTTCTATCCCCTGGTGCCGTCTGTACCTAGTAACCTTTCAAAACTGCCCGCTCGGGGATTTTCCAATGTTGTGTGCAGTGAACTGTTTACAAGATAATTGGGTGTGGGATTTGAATTTATGTGCCCAGTCGAACCTTAACTCGTAAACATGTCACCTTAAAGAAGTATTCAATCCATCAAAAGGACTTGTGTCTCCCCTGGTATTGTCTATCGTATCAGATTAGTCTACGGAATGTGAACCGTAAACAACCTAGAGAACAAAGACACTGACTATAGGCTAGTTTTTCATTTGGTTGAACTGAAAGAATAGCAAAGAAATGAAAAAAAAGGAAAATTTTCAATAATGACAAAACACCTTGTTTACAGAACACACTGTCGGGTGCTTTTAGCATCTTTGACATTCAGATAAAAAAAACTCCATGGTGATAACTGTCCCATTCTGTATCTTAATCAGCGTAGCCCAGGTATAAACTCTGTACTTCAGTGTGTATACCAGCTTGGCAGGCACAAAGGATGGCGGAAGCTGGTTGTATTACATCAAGGAGCTTCATAGTTACATCAACATGCAACTCCAAACATTGTTTAAGGGACTATTGATGATGCCCCTATCTACTGTGTACACTTGTAGTTAGTTTCAGATTGCGATTCTAGGAGAAAAAGAATGTGACTGTGTGAACACCTCTCATCAATACTTTCAGGCTGATAACTCTGTGAAGGGATCAAACTAATCAAACATAGCTTACATAGCTTACATTGACCATTTTACTCTAACTTACAGTTTGGTCATATTTCATTCATCTACTGCATGACTCCAATTTGCAGATGCCGAATACAGACACTGATACTGAATTTGAAGGAACTTTTGGAAGCAAGTGTGGTAATTGGTAGAAGTCTGAGTGATAACAAGAGATATCACACCCATATTGGACATTGTCACTGCTCAGGTATGACATAAAATGTGAGATTAAGCCACTGTGTCTGTTACAGACAGAGGACATCATGCCCAACAGCCAGCAGAGAGTTTTGGCAGCTCTATGGGCTGGCCGGAGATCAGTAGTGCAATCTTCAGGTACGCTCGACCTGGGAGCAGGGCCATCAGCCTACCAGCCAGCATATTTGGACAAGGTATGTTTATGAATAATCTGTGTATGAGGTAACTGATGGGGTGATTGGGGTCTTTTCCTTTCTATAGACTGAGGTGCAATTTGATAGCTCAAAAAAAAAGTTACAAATTCTACTGCCTTACATAAACAATGGATTGTCTGGCTTTTGTTAGTTCACATTGTTGCTTATGTTATTTTATTATTTTGTTACTTACTAGTTAAAATGAAGACATGCACTTTTCCCTAAATAAAAAAAACATTAAATGAAATGAAATCATAGTCCATAATATCATCTGTCTTCCATAACTATTTGACTGCCAATTTGTTAATTCCATTTATTTGCTTTATGGATATGGTACAATTGTCAAACAGAATTAATGATTTTCATTGTATTTGCACTGTCATATATGATTGCACTTAGTGAATACTTCGATAAACTGTTGTGTTCTATTGATTCATTTACAAACTTAAGATAATTCAATTCAGCTGGCATCATATATAGATCTTACAATGTTGTGAAGAGTGGAAAATTTTTTAGATTCATTTTATTTGCTATGGCATATATGGTTGTACCAGTGAATACTTTGCTAAACTGTTGTGTTCTATTATTTACTCGTAGTTGACGATTGAAAGATACATGGTACATCAATTTAGTTACTTCATAGATGGTACATTGTCAAACAGGAGAATTATTAATTTTCATTGTATTTGCGATGTCATATACCACAGTACATAAACTGTATGCTGTTTTTTTTTCTTCTGCAGCGTACTCAATGTATGGCAGTGAGGAGGACGGAGTAACGACCTTGAGCCAGCCCATGTCCTCCATCAAGATGGAGGGGGGAGGGGGGCAGGCAGACAGCAGCAGCCAAAGCTCCAGTCAGCGCAGGAGGGCCACAGCGGGGGACAAGAGGGATTACGTCAACAAATATCCCAACATGCCCCCAGGTAAGGCTTTACAGGATTTAACAACAAAGATTTAAAAGAATACCGGAAGGATTACTTTAGAAATCTTTTAATCCCGAAACCCAGAAGTGGATTGCCACAAAACATCATGCAATTGTTTGCTCAGATTCCTCAGGTATTATACACCTGTAGGTGGTGTTATGAAGTGTCTGATTGTGTTTTTGTCTGGAATTTTCCACAGCTGAAACTCTAGCAGGCCTTGGGCAGATCAGTGACTCTGGACTGGGAACGACGACCATTCAGAGTGACTCGCGCACGCACATAACAACCAGGGAGGGTCTGACCACGAGAGATGGCATTTCCAGCATGGAAGAGTCAGTCAGTCCTGAAAAGGCAGCAGTGTCTAGTCCCAGCAAAGCTCCAGGTACATATCATTTTATTACTTTAAAGTTATGTCTATTTCAGCTAATATCAAACAAATGTACACGTGGAAAGTACACTTCTGTTAATTTACATATCTATTTATCAATTTTTCAAAATATCAAAATTTTTTGTGGACAGATGTTCAAAGAAAGGTCTAAAGAAATATTCACATAAAAGGTGTACCAAAACAAAACACATTAAGGCAAGACAATAATAAATAAATTTGCCAGCAGAAAATTGCATGTTACAATTGCAACTATTAAGGTGTATTTTTTGCCATCATTAGATAATTGATTAATTAATTATTAATTAATTAATTAAAGAAAGGAAGGAAGGAGAGAGAAAGACAGGAGAGAAAGAAAGAAGGAAAGAAAGAGACAAAGAAAGAGAGAGAGAAAGAAAAAGAATTATTTTCTACAAAGGTGATGGTAGGGTAGTTGAATTGTAAGAACCCATTGCAACATTTCCAATAGAAAGACCCTATAGCTGACTTTTGACCTTCTGTTGTTAATGCCAGGTGTTCCTGTAGTCCCAGAAGGTGCAATACCAGAGACAGTGGGTCCCATGCCCACTCCACAGACCTACATTGTTACGGGTCAGGACCAGAGACAGGAGGAAGTGAAGAGTGTGGACACTCTGACTCAAGACCAGGATGACCAGGACAGGACACAGGTGCAACTGCCGCTGGACAGCTTTGCTTACCTGTCACCTGACTATGATAGGTAAGGAGTTACAAGCACATCAGCAAAATGCACGACACCTATGCAAACACAAAACGTATTGCGTACAGAACATCTCTTGTTAGGTCGTATTCACATATTTAATAAATTAAATGTTTTAGTTTTCAAATGTTGTGTCAGAAAAGAAAACATCTGCAATGGACAATGTTGACCAAACATCCAACAAAAACTGAAAAATCTGTTGTTGTTTTTGTAGGCCCAGTATGTTCTGTCAGTGTGCTAGAGTTACCAGATATCTTGATCAAGAGATGCCTTTTAAAATTAAGGCCTGTGTGGGAGTACCTATCACAATATCCAGGGAATTCTGATCAAACTGTGATGCATTGAATATGATTTTCCAATGAGTAGAAGTGGACGATGCTAGTTTTAGGTTTTCATATAGGACATTAAATTGATATTTAGACTTTTTGTTGTAAATGGAGTTGTTTGATGTGGTTTGTTTGCATTTAGAATGATATAAATTATGATTTTGTAATGATTTCTTGAAGTCCCATTCTGCACATTAGTACATTTGGTTTTGCTCTATCCATGGTGCTGAATAACAACTTTTGGAAGACTTTTTGATAAATTTTGCTCTGTCCATGGTGCTGAATAACAACTTTTGGAAAACTTTTGATAGATTTTGCTCTGTCCATGGTGCTGAATAACAACTTTTGAAAGAGTTTTGATAGAATTTGCTCTGTCCATGGTGCTGAATAACAACTTTTGGAAGACTTTTTATAGATTTTGCTCTGTCCATGGTGTTGAATAACACCTTTTGGAAGATTTTTGACTTTTTGTTTTAATTTTTTGTTTTTGTCAGCCAAATGGTGGTGTATTTGATACTTTCTTGCCAATTTAATCATGTCTTGCCAATTTGATACTGCCTTGCCAATTTGATACTGTCTTGCCAATCTGATACGTCTTGTTACTTGTAGCCACCAAAAGATCTGCTTGGAGATACTGTCCCCCTGAATAACAACTGTAACATCAATTTTGTCTTTCCTTTAAAGGTTTTACACACCCAACAACAGGACGACATCAGCCCCAGCTGGCTCCTCGGCCTCACCCTTCAACCTGGCAGACGCCCTGGAGTACTTCCAGATGTACTATGACTCTGACGACGAAAGAAGAGATGGGGAGGAGTACTTAACTTTTGAAGGTAGATTCGAGTCCTTTTCCATAATGAAATTATGTAACATCTACGTACTAAGTTAAGCATAATTCTGCCAGGTCACATATATTGGCCACCCTGGAAAAATGCATCTAAAGAGATGTAATTTTGTTACCAATGGTATGGCTCTAGACCAGTTGTCACTACTTTATTGAATTCTACGACTTTTATGAAATGGCTGTCCCCAACTGTGTTAGTCTCCATGGCAGAAATCTTTTGTTGAAAAAATAGATAACCCGATTCAAAGATTGTCTGCCAATTGCAGTTGTTGTAAAAGCTAAACATTTGAATGCTGTTAGATATTCGAAAATTGATATTTGGTTTGAAACCTTGAAGGGACTGTCCTTGGTGCTGAATGGAAATTAATTCAAATGTTGCGTCTTTTACCTTTGCTCGTAGCACCACCAACTTTGATCTATTGTCTACCCTCTGTCTTGCAGATGATGCTGCAAGTGATGAGAGGACAGAAGAGGATGTCCGCACCTTGGAGGGAAGAATACAAACAACTTTGCATCAGCTCAAGGAGGTTGTCTTGGGGAAGGTTAGTTCTACATTCCTCTTCATATTATTCACAGGACAGAGGCACTGTTTTGGGAGGCACTGGTTTAGGGGGAGTTTATAAAAATGTATTTCATCTTCAACAGTAGGGGTTGGAAGTGAGTGGGTGGAAATTGGTGTTCAGTTGATTGACAGGGCTGTGACTTAGTATGCCCTGGTTGGTGGGATCTGGTGTGGCCAGGAATGTGTATTGTGCAGTCATGCTATGAAACGATTGTATGAGTAAATCCATTCTATATGGTGCAGTTTAATCACTTTGTTGTATTTCCTCACAATTACACTATAGTTCTAATACATGTACATTCCCAAAATTTCACTTGTGAGTGTGAGTGAAAGCTTTTTTTCATTGTAAAGATGCTGCCAAACTCAGTTCTGAATACAGAAAGGTTGGGATATCAATTGTAGAGTTAGTGAATTGTCATAATTTTTTCAAGCAGAAATCTTTCCTTATAGTGTACCTACCTATAATGGGTGTGTTGATTGCCCCCCTCCCCACAGTTGTCTGGGATGGAGTCTTTCCATGACTTCCTGTCTGACACGGCAGGAATCCACCTCTTCAACTTCTGGCTGGACTGTGAGGAGTTTAAGGACAGCATGGCTGCTGCAGAAGAGACAGAACAGACCAAAACTCTCAGGGCTAGGCTTTTCAGGTACATTTTTACATTTTTTTTATTACCTTTGCCCATTGAAGGTTATGTTTTCAGTAGCATTTGTCTATTTGTGTGTGCACAGTCACAGCATAACTCAAGAAGGTACAAATGGAATCTAATGATATATGGTGTGTGGATAGGGTAGCCCTAAATCTGGAAATGATTAGATTTTGGGCCCCTTTGCAGCTTTCCTTGGTACTGCAGCAGAACTTTCGGTTTCTCATGATCTAGACATGTTAGGCTCACAAATTCTCATGGAAGATACCTCTTATGCTCTGGAATAAGTGTCATTAGTTTAGTTCCCCTGGCAGCTTGTTCATATATATTTCCGGAGGATTGGGCATAAAGTTCTAGCATACTTATCCAGGCCCTTTCCTCACAAATGCAATAAAAGTAACACCAACAAAACAAAGGTAGTTGACTACCAGTAGCACATATACATGCACAGACTCTGATTCAGAGTCCTTGATTTTCCAAAACTATTACAACACTTTTATCAGGTACGTTTTCTGTTGGTAACATTCTGTGAATTATAATCAACCATACTTTGGTAGAGTGTTTCACATCTATGGTTGATCTTATATTACCCCTGCAGGGATATTCAGGACAAGTACAAGTTCAACCTGACACCGGATGCACAGGTATGTGGTGCTTGTTTATCTTTTAGTTGCTTGAGGCTAAGGTTACAGCAGGTTTGTTTACTATACTGCCTATATCAGGATTTATGACCTTATGTGAACAGGATTGACTTTCAACTGAAAGTTAATCTGTGTTCTTGGTAGAAGTCAATGAAGCAAGTTCAAGCCTAATTTCCAGGACAAGAAATTGTACTTAGTACCCAAATTTTTGACTGTACAACTTCAGTCCTAAATGTCAAGGAATGATCAATCCACTGCTTCTGTGACGTCACATTAATGTTATACAAATGATAAATGTGACTTGGTGAGCAGTGGATAATAGGTTGCAGAAAGTCTGTGGCACCCCCTGTCTTTGTTGGGGGATGGTTGCAATGCCCTCAGATGTAGATTGCCTCTTTAGGCCTAGGTAAAAAAATGTTGTGTTTCCTCTTTCCTGACCAACCCTAGAAAAAGCTGCCAACCCTAGACTTTTTTTGTGTGTGGAGCCCCATCAGACCTTCATACCTCGTGCAAAAAAGGATCGATCTTCAGTAATGATTTGAGCATGTTTGCTTGACCTTGCGCTGACTAGTTTGAACTTGTTGTTTGACCTTGTCGTTCTGTTCTTCTAACAGCATCAGATCCGTGTTGCTCAGGAGAACGAGGGCGTGAGCTACACGGTGTTCACCCGTACGCAGTACGACGTGCTACGGAGACTGCGCTCGTACTGGGTACCAAGGTACCTGGTGCACCGGTCTCTCAGTCAGCCACAGGACCATAGGTGAGACCTCTGTTTCATTTTTGGTAGCTAAAGATGATGCACTATGATACGTATACTTCACTTTAAAAAATTTGTTAACTTTCAATCTTTCTCCAGGGTTTATAAAAGGTCTTTGAATCAGCCTTTTCTAGCAATCCTTCCATGGTGAGAATTTCCGAATTGTAGTCTATCTGTATGTTGGAATACCTGTAAATCACTTCATGTTTGCGGTAGCAAAAGTTAGCAGTCTGAGGAAATTAGACAATGATGATCATCATGCAGGTGCAGCAAAAAAAAAGTTGGAAATTATTTTTTCATGGTAATGACAAATTCACAGTACAGAAGTGGCCGCGATAACTAAGTACCGTACAAAAGTACCGTAAAAAATCATGCTTTACAGTAATCCAGGAATCAAATTCTTGCAGGTTTAAGAAAGCTGCGCCGATGCTAGTGCGAGAAACCACCGGCCTCTCCTTCCTCCCTTCCATCACGTTCTCGGCATCGCTTCCCGTACGCGGTGACGAACTAGCGGAGCTCGCGCACAGCCACAACTGGGAGGTGGTGGCGCAGGGTGGGAGGAGGCTGGACGCGAAGTACGGTCAGGAGAAGAGGAGTAGCGTGGATGAGAAGGCCCTGGAGGAGAGGGTGCTGGCAGGGCTGGGGGCTGACAGGTCTGCGGGCGGACCCTTCACAAGGTTTCTTGAAAAGTAAGGAACAATTCTATCAGTAAAGAGCTATTTGCAGAAACCGTGGATCAAAACGGTCAAACTAAAAGTGGTCAATCCTCAGTCTTCGTAATTTACATGTATACCTGCAATTCCTGAAAAAATTAATTTGGGTTTTAAGATTAGTCTTTTGCGACTGTTAAATTAAATACATTGTAAGACCAGAAAAAAGTGAAAACATTATACTGTTGATTTGAAATTCGTAATTTATAGATTCATGAGGAAATGCATGTAGCTTTTTATAGAATATTTCATCGGGTTGGCAAAAGAGTCTGTACGAAGGTTCTTTGGTCAATTAGTCAACAACCTGGGGTTATAATATCTGACATTTCGGTGACAGTCTACTGTCATCTTATTTTTAAAAACAGTTTTTATTCAATCAACAAAATCATACAAAAGCAGGGAATGCTGCATGCATCCCTGAATTGTGTAATTGATTTTTACAATAGGTTAAAAAAACAAGACAGGACGTCAGGTACACAGAAAACACACTATATACAAATATGTACAAACACCATTCACTCTGCTATATGCATGCAAATAGCAGGCATATTTGGCCTAAAGAAGGTGACAGACAGTCACTAAAATGTCAGATGTAAAAACCCACTGGTTGATCAATGAGTAACCTTTTACATTCAATGACATTTTTTTACAAATTGGCATTTTTACATTCAATGACATTTTTTTACAAATTGGCTAAATGTACTGCACCTTTACAAAACCCCTAATGTAATTGTGCA
>NW_017804243.1:1454857-1455366 GCF_001625305.1 Branchiostoma belcheri | reverse complement strand
TTCAACACACCGCAATGGCAATTACTGCCAAATTATAGTGCCTTCTTCGTCTTCTTCTGAGAAACAAGTGGCTCTTTGGGAAGTGTGTTTACCAAGTTTTCTTACAATAGGAATGGCGTTAATAATATGTGCGCGCTTCCAGTGGGGGTTACTCTAGGTTACTGTCTTAATATCTAGCTTGTGCTGCACCAAGATACAAGTTTTGGGCTAGTAAGATGTGGGGCATTCCAGATAACGCACCAAGTACATTTATCGTGAACATGACTTGTATGTTCATTGTATCACACTAGCCATGATTGTTGTATTGAGGTGACATGAACACTTTCATCTTTAAGCATTCCATTTGTTTTTTTGTTTTTTGTTTTCAAAGTACTTCCACAATCCTAGTCCAATACCATAAATTACTTACTGTTTTGGTTTTACCCATAGCAAGTACATGTACAAGTTGATTCTAAATTTCGACACAATTCAGTTTGTACTGCAAGGCCGATTTGCTTATTATTTAGGTC
>NW_017804243.1:1416755-1452926 GCF_001625305.1 Branchiostoma belcheri | reverse complement strand
TTTAAGAGACATAGTACAAGAAGACAAGTTTCTGTTTCTTAAGACATTGCCTGATAAATATTCCAGTCCATGCATTTGTGGATATGAATACACTAACAGTAATACATGTAGATTACAACACGGTGTATTCCTTATCACCCTAGCCTGCATCACCTGCAGCCCAACAATACACACATATCAATGCAGAATGTGCCAGACATTGAGAAAATTTGGTGTCAAATGCATTTAAATTATTCTATGAAATTTTGGAACCCTGTGTGATATTTACTAATTAGAAACATGCATGATAACCAAAGTTATCATAAGGAATTTAGGAAGCCTGTGCTCTATTTACCGTTAGCCTGTGTGATAATGAAAGTTATCACACTGGTATATGTACATGTAACATGTACATGTATGTCTAAAGGATGTTTACAACAATTAAGATATAACGAAAGTTATCACACTTCTGGAACACCTGTATTGACCATTTTCACAGCCCAAGTACATGACAAAAATGTAGTTATATTATACTATTATAATATATTGTGTAATCTTTTGAAGATATCCTATTCTTTTTGCCTTACCAGCAACCTGGCCGAGGGGAGCCCACAGCGGCAGACCGTGAGGAGCTCCTGTCACTGTTTGATGTGGTTGCCAAGGGAACCATCCCCATCAAGCTGCTGTACTTCATGCACTACCTGCTGCAGTACAAGGAGTCGGACTCATGCCCCTTCCTCTACAACGACTGCTGGTTCTACATAGAGACACAGAAGTTCAAGGTCTTTATTCTTTGTTTCAGACATCCATGGCCCATATGAAAGAAAACATAGATTAATCTGAAATACGTCATAATGACAACAGTTAGAAAATGACTATGACTAGTATGAGTACATCTACATTTGTTGTACAGACGGACCAAGATATTGCGGAAAAATTATTTTCTTTTGGTGTGTCATTTATAGGACTTTTATCGAAGTATGGTCATTTGTCTCCCAATTCTCTTTATTTAAGTTAAGGAGTTAGGAAGCAGGTAGAAGGTTAAGCAATATTTCTGTGAAATTTGCACTAGTCTTTTTTTTTATAACATAAATCAGGTTTACACAAAACTGAATCGCTCAATTTTATTACTGATCATCATCTGGAATTTGGCAATAAATTTATTGATTGTATGTATTAATTTGACACTTGAATTTTTGCATATTTACATTTCTAAAGCATGTCCCACCACACCATTGCATTCATTTTGATTTGCATTGATATGTAACATTAGAGGACTCTATCAACATTTGTATCTCTAAGTTACTGATATTAATGTAAATGTGCATTTGGATCTCTATTGACTGCTAAAGGTTACTGAAACCCAGTGTTTTCTGTCCCTGTGCAGCATCTGCAGGAGTCTGCTGCAGACAGTCTGGTAAAACAGAAGCTGCAGGTCATCATGCAGTGTTTCATCGAGTCACAGGCAGAGCCTCAACTTCAGGTTAGCCAAGATCAACAATTTGGTAACTGTGTGAAGAAACTCAGCTCGTGCATGTTTCCCTGTTTATGTAATTGATCATGATTTTTTTGCAGTATATCATTACTGTGAACAAATAATTCGCTTTGTTTTACCTGCACCTGCCGCCACCACAAACATACGTTAAGTTCCACAAACATGTCAATTTTTCTCAGACCGCTAACTTTTGCTACCACGAACATCCACAAGTGAATTACTGTATTTGAATGGAGTGTGAATTTTGCATTTGGCATCAGCACTTAGGACTGTCAAAAGTTGATGACGGTGTATGATCGTGACAGTTTTCTTATTTTGGACAAAAGTACCCAAAACTTAAACATTTTTACCTTGTTCAAGTTTTTTGTGGGTTCATCACATACACTGTATTAGGATTTCCTTAAAAGTAACAAGAACGTCCTCAAACAGTATTACTGGATAGACTTGTTATACAGGTGTACAGACTCTGCTCTTGTTTTTCTCATCAGATTGACATCCCTCTGGACCAGGTGTCCAAAATGCAATACAAAGTGTACAACTATGTGCACAACAAGGGGAAGGATGCCCACTCCCCGGACCTGTTTGATGAGTCCCAGAAGACAGTGTTCACAGAACTGTTACCCTACTGGGCCGGCTTTAACAAGCAGTATGAACCTCCCAAGTCAGCTGGCAAGGGAAAACCAGGTGGGTCAATTATTTTGTTTTTCTACAAAGATGTTAACCGTTAATGTCAGCTACAAGCTTTATGACCAAAGTTTACAAACCCTCAAATATCAAATCCTGCACCTTTAAATCATATCTGTTGCTTACAAATTAATGTAGGTATTGAATCTTACATGTATGTCATGTAAAGATACAGTGCACAATAATTCATAATATAGGACTGTATTAGGACATAATATTGAGGGCCTTACAAATTTGGTGTGGTCCATGTTTCTAAAGGAGTCACCAGAGTATCTACAATGTATTTATCGAATATAGAATATTGGTATCTATTTGCTTCCACGTTGTTGGCAAGATATTGGATCTTGAGAGCGGATTAAAGCTAACAAGGCAGGACTCCAGGCTAAACCTTGGCTGAATTTCTACGCATTTTTAAATGCAGTGAGCTTTCTTTCCTATTTTCCCAGTGACCCACATTCACAAGCTGCTACAGCGACGACTGGAAAAGTTCAAGTCTGCCAAGCTGCCGCCTCTGGACATGACGGTGCCTGACAAGGGTGACCGAGAGTCCTTCGGAATCAGCGCTTTCAGTTTCTCCATAAGTGAGGGGTTACAGTGGAAGGTATGACAAGCTTTTTTTATTCAATGCATTGTCACTGATGAGGAGGAGACCACAAAGTAGAAATCTTTGAGTTTAAGAAGCACATTTCTTGTTGTAGAAAAATTCACAATATACAGTGAGGAATGTTTTTAATTTTTTCAGATGTTCTTTAATAACGTTTAAACAATTCTTTAACAATGTTTTAACAATAACTTGTTTGTGACAGATGTTTGCAACAACATATATAGTGTATCATGCATAATATACATGTACGTTGGCTGTGCTAACATGCGAAATTAGTTCATCTTATGCTCTGTGCCATTTTTGTATTCAGTCTGATTGACTTTCTCCTTTTTTCCACTAACATTTGCTATAATAACTGTAACTGCGCCTTGCGACCTTTTATACATACAGCAGGCCTCAAGAAAACAAAACCAGAAGAGCTTAGAACTTTTTCATCTAAAAGAGTTGTTGAGTGGTTCCCACAGTGAATAAGGGCATTTTGCTGCATGCACAAACTTGCCTTTTATCAACTGACATTGTTCTATTTCTTGTCTCTTAACTTTAAATACGGTTTGTTTTGAAGTAATTTTTCCTTCAATATTTACTACACAAAAATGGTCCTTTGAAGCACAAAACCACCCTCATTTTCTGAATTAAAAGTATATGTTTAATCACCAGACACAAATTTGATCCATTTTGTGCTGCCAGTTTACATGCAGCATGGAATGGCTGAATGGTTAGGCTTATGGACACAAGACATACTGAGAGGTCACAAATTTGATCCCTGGAAAGACATTTTGTTCTTGAGTGAGGCACTTCCTCAGTCCGCCCAGGTGTAAAATTGGTACCTGACTTCAGTTTGGAAGGCAAAAGGCAGTGGAAGGAGAGGAATTAATGGGCTCCACCTTCCAATACCAATTGCTGTAGACATATGCTTGTACAGTGTAATAAAGGCTATGGACCTACATGTACATTGGGCCTTTACCCCTTTTTGGGAAGCAGTGTAACACAGATGGATGTATGGTTGATGTGTTTATCTCACCTGTGGTTCCTGCACCAGGGGCGCTACTTATCTGCACTGTCCAGCTTCAGCTTTGGGGAGGAACCATGGTTGCTATAAACATGCCATTATCATACACCTGATGCACAGGTGGCGGCAGGTGCGCTGTACAGGTGCAACATTATGCAATTACCCCCCCCCCCCCATTGTGATCCAGCTGTGATTCTGCAGGAAAAAATAGAACAACAAATCAATGTTGATTATTAGGCCATGTTGATTTGATTATATGGATGACATCCGCGCGCGCATGAATTTTCGGCCGTTTCCAAAAAAAAAAAGTTTTCAACCATACTGTAAATCGTACAAAACAGTTGCAAAATGAGCAAAAATATACCATAAGTTACAAAAAAAATAATAAAAACTATACCAATGTCGTAGAATGCCAAAATCAAACGAAAAAAGACGAAATTGTGAAGAAATGAACTTGAAGACTACATTATTCGCCAAACCATATTTGCACAACCCTCATGACCACGTAGATTTCATAATGAAAAGAACTTTTTTTTTTTGCAAACTTTTTTTTTATTCGCACGCGCGCATCAGTTTTGGGGCTCCCGGAGGATGTCATCCATATAATCAAATCAACATGGCCTTATGTGAAAAAGTGTGATTTCGTTGCTAAGCTTTCTGCTTTCTGTCATCTGAATAGTGTGCATGTTTAGCTAAAGCTTTCTTTTCTGTAGTACTAGTAATTCAGGTAAAATCTTTATCATTGTGTTTTCCTAACATAAATTATAATGGTAGAAGTGTACAGAAATACTTCTTTTGTATTCCTGGTCACAACATCATGAACTGTTAACACTGTATTTAGCCTGGACCCCAGGCTTGTTGATAACTTGAGTCTGCTCCCCCTGTGGGGTAGCAGATCTTGTAGAGCGGACTAAAGCTAACAAGGCTGGACTCCAGGCTATGAACAGACTGTGCTGTTGATTATGCTTTCAAACAATGACCCCTTAGGATGTTTCATGTCACTAAAAAATACACATCTCTGACAACCTACCCTCCTTCCTGTCCTCCTTCCAGTTTGAAGACATAGACCTGTTGTCGGAGAGTGACAGTGATGATGACTCCGTCGGCACAGGAAAGAAAGTCACGTGGATGCTGCCAGATCTTGTTGAATGAACGCAGCCTGGGAGATGTTGAGTTAAAGGGCTTTCCTACAGAAGATACATTTTCTATTAGCCAACTAAAAGATGTGACACTCTACAGGCCAACACATGACCAACTTGAATCAGTTGATTCTTTTCTAGTAAAAATGGTGTTGTACATAATGTGATAGTAGACAGTACACAGGTTGATCTCAAGTTCAATTTTTAACATATCAAGAAAAACTTCAAACTGAATTAATAAAGAATCTTAGATAGAGAAACTTATTGCAAAGAGAAGAAATACATTATTATTATATAATAGTTCTACATGTTACATGTGATACCAACTTGGTGATTAACTTATGCAATGTTGTGACTTTCTTACAAAACTCTATATGCCTTTTAGGTGTCAATGTGTAAAATAAATTAGCTACATGCTGCAAAAATTGTGCCATTTCCTCTCTTTAAAAACCGAAATGTATAAAGACAAAGGAACATATTTTTGTGGAAGTTAGATTGGCGTGTATAATGTTGATATCCTCTGATTTTACCAATTATTGTGCATATCATATTTTTTTCACTGTGTTTGTGTTTTTTTGTTTGAGAGAGATTTCAATCCGATATTTTGTAATCTATGGAGACTTTGCATGACAATATAATGTTATAGTTACTTAGAAGTTTGACAAACTGCTAAACTGCTAATTCCGTCCAATCTCCTATTTGCTTTTGTACTTAAAGTATATAATATAGTGTGCGCTTTGTTGAATTGTTTAAAATCTGAGCTATGCCAGTGATCATGCCAAATTAATTATGAATATTCATGTTTTCTTAATAATCTTTATTTGATAAAATGCTGCAATCTGCTGTGATTGATTAATATTTATACTAGACTTTTTACAGAGTTATTAGCTCATTTGTGGATCTATACTATTTGTGCAACAACAATGCTGAGAGTAGATATTATATTTTGTGCAATGTTTGAACTTGCTATCTTTTACATAATAATATTAATACTGTAGAATCCCAAATTTAAATGTTACCAAATGTTGACCATTGAGATTAGCCCACTGCTGCTAGCTTTGGGACCTACTAGTATTTTGAGAAGAGGTTCTGAAGAATATGAGAATAAAATGTGATACTTGCACTTTTGTGTCTAACTTATTTAGATGCTGCCATATACAGTCTAAGTAAGTCATATACTATTGTTCATCATCATCTCCGTTACTGCCTAGCCCTACCATGTAGGATTATTGGCAGCCGTTACGCATTGTTAGTTACAATTGTGACCCAGTACATAAAAACAAAGGTAAAACAAGGATAAGTGAGAAGGGAACATAAGACAACTGATTTTGTGTGTGCTAAAGACGGGACAAGTGCATTAGTGCGTTAGTAATACATGTATTTACATATATACAAGACATGATGGGGTGGCTCAATGCAGCAGGGTCCTCGCCAGTTCAGATTTGAACTGGGCAAGGGACCCCGCCTCCGCCGCACCAGGCTCAAGTTCATTCCATTCCCCGATGGTGCGGGGGAAGAACGAGAGCCTGTAGAAGTTGGTTCTGCTCGCGATGGCCTGCAATGTTTGAGTGTGATTGATGCGACGGGAGCATCGAGCCACCGGGACAATCCTGGTTGAGTGGGGACGGAGACAGCATTATGTATAATCTTATAAAACATGACCTGGCGGGCGATCTTCCGACGTACTTCTAGAGACTGCCAGCCCAGGTTTTGCAACATAGATGAAACAGAACTTGTACGTCTGTAGTCACTGCAGACAAAACGGGCAGCTCTACGCTGGACCATCTCCACCCTACTCACCTGGTCCTTGGTGTGGGGATCCCAGACACTACAGCCGTACTCTAAGGAGGGTCTTACAAGAGCCATGTAAGCTCTCTCCTTTGCCGCATTGCTTGAGATTCGCAGGCAGCGTCTCAGCATTCCTAAGGTTCTGTTTGCTTTCGCTGTAACTAGATCGACATGTCTGCCCCAGGTCAAATTTGAGGAGATGGAGACACCGAGATATATTTGGTGGTACTTACCTTGGTTAAAACGTGGTCATGGAGGGAATAAGGGAACGTTATTGGGTTCCTAGAAGAGGGGACGGTCATCACTTCACATTTAGATGGGTTGAAGGCCATAAACCACTCCTTCTCCCAACTACAAATACTATTGATGTCATGCTGCAGTCTCTTACAGTCGTCTTCTTCCTTGATACTCATCTGCAAGATGCAATCGTCGGCGAAAAGCCTGACTTTAGCATGTGCAGCGTATTTAGGAAGATCATTGATGTATGTTAGAAAGAGAATCGGACCCAGGACTGTACCCTGAGGTACGCCCGATGTTACAGGCACTGGGTCCGAACGCTCCCCGTCTAGGCTACAGTTTGTGAGCGGCCTTGCAGGAAATTCTGGATCCAGACAAGTGCCTTACCAGTAATGCCGTAAAACTGGAGTTTGTGTATCAGCCCGGTAGATGAGGGACCTTATCAAAGGCTTTAGCAAAATCCATAATGATAAGGTCCGTCTGGGTCCCGTTTTCCCTGTTGTGGGCCAAATCATCAATTTAGAAGTTGAGTTTCACATGACCTGCCATGCCTAAATCCATGTTGGAGATCGTACAAGATATTATTAGTATCAAAGTGGGACATCATAGAACTTGCTATGATGTGTTCCATGATTTTTGAACAGATACATGTTAAGGAAATGGGCCGGTAGTTTGCTGGGTCAAGACGATTGCCTTTCTTGTATATCGGGGCGATGTTAGCCTCCTTCCAGGCTTCTGGTACAGCCCCAGTGTCAAGACTTTTTTTAAAGATCACCTGGAGAAAGGGGATCAATGTAGAACTGAGTTTGTTTGTTTTGTTTTTGTTTATGTCTTCACAACTTCAACTTCTTCTCCTCAACTTCAACTGATTACAAAGGATGACAAAGTCAGGAAACTCTTTGTACGTGTATATTGATACAATCTCTTAGCCGGTTTCTCAAAATTTGCATTACCGGTATGTTTTTTTTATGTATTGGAGCATGAACATCGACTGAATAATCAGGTAATGTTTGACCCACATCTAGAGAGTACTTCCGGTTCACAGAATCGCTCTTCCTGTCCCAGAAACGGCACAGTGTGAGGAGCAATTTTTTCGGAGCGTCTCTCGACTTTTCGTACGGTTCAACAGGTTTAGAGGCTCGTCACAGGCGATTGTGCTTGAGGTGACTTTCCGGTAAGTAAGATACCGTGTATCAGTAATAAAATGTTCACAGATTGGGAAGATTTGATCGAATATATAGACATATAAATTATACAGTGTGGAGTTTTTGTTTCATAACGGACAGACTTGCCCCACACTGAAATACGCTCTTCGTTGCGTGAGTTAACAATAATTGAATAAATTATTGAATAAATTGTATCATACTATGGAGAAGATAATCAAATCACCCTGATACTTACTGACGAGAATTTACTAAAGCAGATTTAGTCGGCGATCGAAGAAGAACCGAAAGCAGGCTCCCGAAAGAGAGGAAAACCACAGGCGGCCCCCCTGTAAAATATGCAGCGTTGGGAGGGGATTAGGGTCGTCATCGAACAAGGGGTTAGAAGGATCTCGTTAGCAGCTTTGATAAAAAAAGATACAAAAGGAACGTCGTTCCATTGACTAATGATTTTAGAAAATGAAGGATGATCGTATTTCTTCAAAGTTGAACTTGTAGCAATGTTGGTTTGACATGTAACCGTTGATATGTAACAAAATTCTGGACTACTGTAAAACCCTCCGTACGCCTCTGTCCAAGACTTTTCCCGCCTTCTCAGACTCAGAGTCCGACATCTGGATTCGTTTATGGAAAGGGGCGGTTCAGTAATACCTGTGTTTGTCAATGGCGATGTAAAGTTGACTAAGCAATAATCATCTTCATTCCCATTATACTTGGAAGCAGTTGACAAACTCTGTGAAATATGCATAAACATATTTCATTGGACAGTGATTCATGTATTATGGTGGTTCATAAATAAGAGAACACTTGCATGCCCAGTGTCAAGCCCCCTGAGAGTCCCACAAAGGCCGTGTTCATGTGAAGTCAGTGAAGGCGCTTAACATGTGGTTTACCCCAAAGCCAGTTTCAAGTGGCTCCATCTGAACGCTCCAAATCACATTGAAAGCGCCTTGCTCCCAAGCCACTTCTATAGGTGGTTTCGAATCGGTTTTCCCGCATCACGATTTACGTCTGAACGCAATGTGATTTCAATGTGACTTTGCCTGGTCATGGATTACGGGGTGATATTTCTTTATTTATATTTTATGCAATACCAAATTTACGTTGCAGCAGAAGTAATGGTCAAATAATGTGTCCGTTCTAGGGTGAGCTTCACCGCCTCTGGCGGGACCACACCGGCATTCGGCCGAGATATGCTGGGAGGGGGGCACCAGCATGCAGGTCGTTGGCCCCTGACATTGATAAAACGCCACCTTGCGTGTTTTCATCAAACAACAATGAATGCAGTTTCATAGAATCGTGATCGGACACGCTTTGATGGGGCTACGTTTTGATTACCTCTTGGGGATCTAGCCATAGGGACTTCTGACTATATCTCCTTATAATTATTATCACATATAATTTGATAGCACACAAAGGTCACAGCAGTGGCTGGCATTTTAGTTGAGCCAACACAAAAGACCACTTCAATGTCAGATTACATTTGAAGTTTATGCCCTTTTTTCATTGCCAAACTTGTGTTGCATATATACTTGATTGTCACATAACTAGTAGACTGATCGTGTGATTGGTTAAGATGGGACAAAAGTTTATTGGACATTTTATTTTCTATTATTCAAGACATGACACAGGTGACTTTTTATTTTATTTTAACAGACATTATTTGTTGATCTGATGTTGTTGCATCCATTGATCCATTGTAACAGTTGTGTTCTCAGCAAGTGGCAGTCAACATGTCAAACTACAATTTTTACTCTCATTTATAGCTGTTAGGAACAACTTTGAGACAAGTTCTTATCTTGCAGTTCTTTCTATACATACAGTGTATCTAGTTGTATGACCCTCATATAGTCATAACATCAACACATGTACATTGTACAGACTACTAATTATATTCATTGCTTAGTAGACCCTTGCTGGACCACATGTACTGATGGTTGTGCATCTTGTCATTTCAGAATTGCTTGGAATACTAGTACAGTAGACATGGCGTCAACAAGCAGCGTGCAGCATTCTGATGATGGCAGGAGGGGATCTGGAGTGGATTCTGCTGAAACCATCATCAACCAGAAAGGAAATGGAGGAGGGAAGGGTGGGAAAGAGTCTCGCAGAGGGGGAAAAGTACACAAATGTGAGGAGTGCGGGAAGACCTTCAGCAAACCGAGTGATCTGAAGACCCACATGCGGAGCCACACAGGGGAGAAACCCTACAGGTGCGAGGAGTGCAGCAAGCAGTTCAGTCAGCTGAGTCATCTGAACTCCCACATGCGGACTCATACAGGAGAGAAACCCTACACATGTGAGGAGTGCAGCAGTCAGTTCAGTCACCTGAGTCAACTGAAGATACATATGCGAACCCACACAGGAGAGAAACCCTACACCTGTGAGGAGTGCAGTAAGCAGTTCTCTAATCTGAGTTCCCTGAAGATCCACATGCGAACCCACACAGGGGAGAAACCCTACACTTGTGAGGAGTGCAGCAAGCAGTTCAGTACTCTGAGTACTCTGAAGACTCACATGCGAACCCACACAGGGGAGAAACCCTACACCTGTGAGGAGTGCAGCAAGCAGTTCAGTACTCTGAGTACTCTGAAGACTCACATGCGAACCCACACAGGGGAGAAACCCTACACCTGTAAGGAGTGCAGTGGGCAGTTCACTATTCTGAGGTCCCTGAAGATCCACATGCGAACCCACACAGGAGAGAAACCCTACACGTGTGAGAAGTGTAGCAGGAAGTTCAGTGTACAGAGTAATTGGAAAACACACATGCAAACCCACACAGGGGAGAAACCCTACAAGTGTGAGGAGTGTAGCAGAAAGTTCAGTGTACAGGGTAATTTGAATAGACATATGCGAACTCACACTGGAGAGAAACCCTTCACGTGTGAGGAGTGTAGCAGGCAGTTTAGTGAGATGCGTAGTCTGAGGAAACACATACAAACTCACATGGGAGAGACCTGAGGAGGGGACAGAAGAAGTACAGCGGACAGTGTAGTGTATTTAAGAAGCAAATGCGGACCCAGAAATTAGGAACTGTACAGGTGTGTAGGAACTGTCAGGTGTAATGAGTTTGGGAGGAAGGTCTGGACATCGGATCATTTTCAGACAACTTCAATAACCTGGGAAGATTTACAATCAGGCACAACAGCTTGTGTCACTAGAGGATGTGTAATTTTTTATGATGATGTCATGTTGTAGTCATTTATGCACTTGATTTGGTGCTTTTGCTATTTTATATAGGTATTACTATTAGAAGTGTGTTTTGTTCACCTTTTTGTTTCTATTCATTTCTTCAAGTTATTTGCAAACTGACTTTTTCTTGATTGAAGTCATGTAATAGTCGTAGAATATTGTTCTTATATGTAGTGCATTAGTTAGTTTAATTTAGAATAACTGTTCAATATGTAGATACACGTACAACGTAGTCGGTTGTAGGTTCTTAGCTCTGGTTTAGATGTGATAAGCTTGTACATATAACTTAACATTTGTAATAGAGTAGTCATAGGGAGGGATTTTGTTCTTGTTATTTGGAGAGCATTTATTGTTGTTATTGTTACTGTTCAAACCAGGCCCATCTAATGGATCTTGCTGAAGTTCATGTAGGTAAAGTATATATATAGAGGTGTTATTTAGTTATATTAACATTTAATTTTTAAAATCTTATGTATTGCAAATAAAGTTTCTTTTTTGATTTGCATGCATTGTTCAATGTCCTTGACACCAGGCTTAAAAATCAATTAACATTGTGACAACTAGTGATCATCATCATTAGGTCGGGAGTGATTCCCGGTCCCAGACTCTCTCCCCCCAGTCCAACTACATATAAGTCCTGTCAAGATGTACTGTAACCATCCTGGACAGCTATGGCTGATGTTTAACTAATTTTTATTATCATAAATAGCTACTTTTTGGAAACTAAGAGAAAACTGCGACCTGAAAGAAGGCAAATGGAAATATCGTAGCAAATTACACACATGTTCGGTAATGTTTCGTTATCACTTAAGATATAAGTTTTACATTACATACATCAGGGGATAGACTTACCATCTTGCCCTGTTTATAGTGCGTCTTGCCCGTTTTTAGTTAGGGTATAACTAAGGTCACAGCAACGAAGTAAATTTTATGGATGACATCCT
The DNA here is from genome assembly GCF_001625305.1 of Branchiostoma belcheri. NCBI lineage: Eukaryota > Metazoa > Chordata > Leptocardii > Amphioxiformes > Branchiostomatidae > Branchiostoma > Branchiostoma belcheri. The sequence continues at coordinate 1,440,689 of NW_017804243.1, read as the reverse complement.
CTGCAGACTCCAAATCTAATGTGAGTGGGCGAAAAAAAACAAGGTTCCTACATTTTAAAACTTTGAGTCAATCATTGTACAGGTGGTTTTTATTCAGTGGGAACATCACATATACACAGCCAGCATTACATATCACTGCATCAAAGTAAAATACAAAACATTAAATCAGAGCGAAAGCTCTAGGTGAGAGAACTTTTTTTGTGCTGGAACAAAATTTTGAACTTATCGTTGCAATGTTGGTCTTGTCAATAGTTACTTGTGTACCAAACATCATGAACATTCGTCCATCTCTATTAACATGGGACCTTTTGTGTTGGTACGTTGGTTAGTTTGTAAACAGCTTTTTGGGTGGCGAAATAGTAACTGTCTGGCAAATGGATACTGCCTGGCCAATTTGATAGTCTTTGCAGCCACCAAAAAGATTTGCTTGGAGATTACTGTCCAGTATCATGTAACAATGTTCTCAAAACCCCATATACCGTCGTGCTTTTCCTTAAAAACATTCTCGTACAGTGCTCAATGATAATTCCGTCAATAGTAAACTTTCGCACTTTTGACAGGATCCACGCCACCCTGTATCTGCTTGAAGATTACCTTTCCACGCAACCCCGTATCTGCTTGAATATGACATATCATATCATAAGCCACCCTGTACCTGCTTGTATAAATTTAGCCCCAAAATAAGCAGTTGAATCCGTTATTATATAAGAAGAAGCACGAGGAAAAGCGTAAAAAATTAGCGCAAATTTCAGGCCTCCATGTGTGGTGATCGTCCATTGGCCTGTTGTTAATCTAATCAAGACTTGATTATCGAATTCAAATTTTACTGGTAATGAACAGGTGGCAGCTGGCACCTGTGTGTGAAACACGCCGTTCCAACATGGCGAGTGGGCATGGAAGGGAAGAACGAGCGGGTAAAAATTCCGCCCAGGAAGACGCACCACGTCCGTTTTGTTGGTAAGCTGCACTTAACATTGTCTCAGATACTCTCCGGACTATGGTAAATATGCCTCCTTGAAGTAAAATGAAGCAAAAACACAGAATTTCGAAGATATATAAAGTGTCGGCAACTGTACCCGGTGTCAACGCTGCAGTAAGTCGAGCAGCCGCTGGGGGCGTTACTGTTGGGTCCAATGAATTCATGTCTCCAGTAAGGTTGAAACAAAAAGGCCCTTTTTTGTCGTGAATAACATACACGTAGTTAAGTGAGACCAACCAAATGTCAACACGTATTTAGAAAAACAACAAGAGGTGTTCTTTGTAAGTAAACCGCTGTGGGGCGCTTTTAGACCATGCGCACACGTGGCCCCTGACTGACTGAGCTGAGCTTTGCTTGAGACGTGGTTTGTTGTTGTCCTCCGTGTTTAAACTTTTCATCTAGTACTATGCGTTTCAGTGTAAACCACAAGTGTTCCAAAGCCAAGAGCAGGCCGAAGGACACGATAGTGCAGTTATCTAAGGGGTGACATGGATGAATGGTGAGATATAAATTTGGATGGACGGGAGACGGTGGTAAGTTCGATTGGGGAGGGGGGCGGTAACAGAGTTGTTATTTTATTATATAGATAACGTTATATATGCATCAAAAGTCCATATCCAGGTCAATGATTTACGTCATATAGTACCCAGGGAGGTTAATTTGTAGAAAAAACACCAAGAATCCATCATAAATAAAAGAAGCGGTGTTTTGGTCTGGAACAGGTCAGGACTTCTCCATTTCCCATTTAACTTAGTACCCTAGGCCTTTACTGCAGTGCATGCAGTTGTTGAGTGGTGATGTTTGAATTCCAAAGTTTACAGACTCTTGAGCCTGACTGGTAAAATCTGAGATTGGAAATTACATTGAGGATACCTTGAGGATGTATTGGTGGCTGGAGGCATCGCCTGTTGTGCCACCCTCTTGTGAGGGCCTGCATGCCCTTTTTCGTTAACCGTTATGGGCTATTTTAATTTACCGTTAATCGTTGCCGGCCCACTTTAATTCAACGTTAAGCGTTATCAGTATATTCATCGTGAAGCGTTATTGGTCGTTTTAATTCAACGTAAAACGTTATTTGTCATGCTAAATTCAGCGTTAAGCGTTAATGAATAATTGTTCGTTACGCCTAATTTTGCCTTTCAATGTGCAGGAAAATGCGTCATTTAGGGTTAAAAATTTCCCGGGGGAGAATGCCCCCGGACCCCCCTACATTGCTCGCGCCTTTGGCGCTCGACTCGCGCTTCTGCGCTCGGTGCCTTCGGCTCTAGCCAGCACCAGTTTTCCGTCAATTACCTGAAGTTTGCGGAGAGTTACAGATTTTTTTTTACCGAGTCCGTCAACCTTGACAGAAAAAAATTAACAAAAATCTTGAGTAAAAATATGAAAACATCAGAAGGACCGACAAACACCCTCAACACCATGATTTGCCTCTCAAATTGCGGGAAATTGCGTTTTTGAAGGCTTAAAAATCCTAAATTTCCCGGGGGAGCATCCCCCCGACCCCCTTAGATTGCGAGCGCCGCCGGCGCCCCCTCTCAAAATCCATCGGTAAAACTGGGCGAATTCGAGAACGGGAAAAAGTCAAGCTGGGTAGAGGCCTGGCCACGTCGACCCGGACTCCCCTTTATTCGTGGACGCACTCGGGGACCAGGGCAGGTGGGAAACACAGGGAACACATACCTTTAATGCGTGATTCATGTAAGGTGTACGTAATTTTGTCAGTGATCACCTTTTCTCACAAAGCGAGATACCAAATCCAGTGCAGCTCGAAAAAAAAAGCCTGTCAATTTACCGTTAAGCGTTGCCGACCGTCCTGAATTTACCGTTAAGCGTTATCGGCCCTGCTGAATTTACCGTTAACCGTTGCCAGGACCCCCCATGCAGACCCTCTCTTGTCATTCCAGGTACTTCCTCTCCTCCCAACACATGTTCAACCTTGACCTGAAGGCATTAACAGACTCTGCCTCTACAACAATATCTGACAAGGAGTTCCACTTGTTGACTGTCCTAACACTGAAGGAATTTCGCCTAACTGTGGACTTGGCCAATGGCACAGCCAGCTTGTAAGAGGGCCTGCAAGCCCTTTTTCGTAAGGCGTAATCAGGCCTTTTTAGCCTTCGTAATCCGTAGGCGGCCGTCCAAAATCATCGTAATTCGTAATCGGTACATTAGCCGTAACGCGTAATTGGTCGTTTTTATTCTCCGTAAAGCGTAATTAGTTACTTTTATGCGACGTAAATCGTAATCCATGAGATCATAAGAGCGTAGGCTGATTTCAAAATGGTCCAATCCACAACCAAAATTTAGGTCTCAAAATGCTGGAAATAGCATTTCTGAGAGGTTAAAAATTCAAAATTTCCAGGGGGGGGCATGCCCCGGACCCCCTAGCAGGCTCGCGCCTGCGGCGCTCTCTGACGGACGCCTTCGGCGCCCGAAATCTTCGCCCCCCCCCCAATCAAGATTTAAAACCTCGGTGGTTGTGTAGTGATATTGCCCCCGTTCTGGCAAGTGACGTGAGTGAGTTGGGCCATGCACGACTAGGACGCCAGTATCCACAGCATAATTTTATAATATTTATAAATGTTTCTTCCTCTATCGCCATGGCTCAGTGGTTATGAAAAGGTTCATCGTCACCTATCGCACCCGATTTCGGGTGATTTTGGCACCCGCCAGAACTTGTCTTCACTCCAAAAAAACTCCTGAATCTACCGCCTATGCGCTTATCAACACAAAGTCAATAGTTTTGACGTAGAACTACTAGTTGCGGTGTTTAAGACGGTCAGGAATCCTCATGATTTAACGTAATTCGTAATCAGCTCTGAGAATTTAACGTAATTCGTAATCGGCGGCGAAAATTTGGCGTAATTCGTAATCAATACCCCCCCTTGCAGGCCCTCTTGTAACAGTGGCCTCTAGTTACTTGCTGGTTTCCAAGGTGGAAGAAAAGCTCAGGGTCTACTCTCTCCTTCCCTGTGAGAAACTTGTAAACCTGTATCATATCTCCCCTGTCTCTTCTAAACTTGAGTGATGGAAGTGTCAGCTTCTTCAGCCTCTAGATTTAATATTTGTTGTGTGAAACTAAGTCAAATTGATGACAGAGCCAACAGTACTTGAAAAAGGTAATTTGTAAGACTTATTGCTGCTCACATAAAATGATTCAGAGTCTCATGCATGTTGTTCCAGGTAACGTTACACACATAAAGGAGTTTCAAACCAGCCAGGGGAAATGTTTTAGAGGTACTGAAGTTACTGCAGCCAGATAAGAACAACTGGTGGTGTTGTTGTGGTCCTGGGTTTGAATCCCAAACAGGTCTGTATTATTTAACATGTACATGAAGAGGTAAGTTATTGTCGAAATCTGGGAGTTTCATGTGCAATTGTATGCAATTGTTGTTTGGTCAGGACATACTGTATTTACTGTTTGCTGTGCTCTTGTTTTGCCTCACTATTACAAAGTTCCATGGGCTCTTCCTGCAAACAAAGCAGGTTTTAAATGAAAATTGTGACACCTTATGTGATATTTTGGTGAGATGTATTTTCATGCAATTGTTGTTTTGTCATGATATTCTACATGTATGTTATGTTCTGACTTTTTGCTGTGCTCAGCAGTAGGTTTTGCCTCACTTAAACAGAGTTCCATGGGCTCTTCCTGCAACCAAAGCAGGTTTTAAATGAAAATTGTGACACCTTATGTGATATTTTGGTGAGATGTATTTTCATGCAATTGTTGTTTTGTCATGATATTCTACATGTATGTTCTGACTTTTTGCTGTGCTCAGTAGTAGGTTTTGCCTCACTTAAACAGAGTTCCATGGGCTCTTCCTGCAACCAAAGCAGGTTTTAAATGAAAATTGTGATACCTTATGTGATATTTTGTGTGACATGTCCTTTTATGCAATTGTTGTTTGGTCATGATATTCTACATGTATGTTCTGACTTTTTGCTGTGCTCAGTAGTAGGTTTTGCCTCACTATTAAACAAAGTTCCATGTGCTCTTCCTGCAACCAAAGCAGGTTTTAAATTCAATTGAAAATATACATCTTTCTCAACATATTCCAGAATTTGATGCCATCGATATGAACTTTCAAAAATTTTTACTTAGAGTTAATACAAAAGCATCAAATGATGGTGTTCGTGGAGAACTAGGAACCTTTCCAATAATAATAGATACTGAAATACAATTAATAAAATACTGGCATCGTCTTGTAAACTTGCCCGAAGACACCTTACTTCGTGAAGCATACGATGTTTTATATTCTGGCAAACACGATTGGCTTAACCACGTAAACGACATTCTGAATTACAATGGTCTTGGACAATTCTGGACGAACCCCGGGTCATATCAAGTGGATACGATAACCAATCAATTACGATCCCGCCTTCAAGATATATATATACAAAAATGGTATAATTCTATTAGTAACAACGCAAAACTTTCTGTTTATACCGCATTAAAGGAAAACTATGGACAAAAACAATACCTCTCAAGTATACACAATCTAGATATCCGAAAAGCGATCACAAAACTAAGAATTAGTTGTCATAAATTAAACATAGAAATAGGTCGATACAAGAAAATACCAAATGACCAAAGGTTCTGTCCATTTTGTCCAAACTTGATCGAAAATGAGCACCATTTTATAATGGATTGTACACTATACAATGATAAGCGCCGATTGCTGTTCACCTTTCTTTCCGCTTGTTCAATTGATTTCAATATATTAGATCCTATAGATAAATGCAACTACATTCTAAGGGGAGATAACCAATACAGTGTTCAAATAGGAAAATACATTAAAGAATGTTTTGATCTTAGAGAACACATGTTAGAGAATAGTTAACCTTTATTGTGACATCATACATATACTCTGTACGTAAGATGACGTTATCCACACATGTATTTAGCTTTGTTAGATCTTTAGTTAAGTTGTAGAAGACCATACAAAAGTCTCTGTACTTTTTTGTTGTGTCAATAAAGAATCTAATGAAAATTGTGATGCCTTATTTGATATCTTGTGTGAGATGTATTTTCATGCAATTGTTGTTTGGTCACAGATATGCTAATAATAATTTGCTCTGACTCTTTGCAGTGCTCTTCTTTTGCCAAAGCTCCATAATGCTCTTCCCCCAACCAAAGCAGGTTTTTGGACTTAAACAAATGTTGTTAATGTAATGATGACATGCATGTGAATATTGTTGGTGTATGCTTGGTGAATGTAAATTTGGCATGAGATTTTTCTGACTGACGTGTGTGTATTTCTTTTACACCCTAGGTTATGGGAAGCTGTACCTGACCATGTTCCTGTGTGCTGTGGGACCTGTCTGTGTTCCTGTCCAATTATTCCTGGAGGATCTGTCAGCTATCCTGTGTTCCTGTCCAGTATTCCAGGAGGATTTGCCTGTGTGTTTCCTGAGGGACCTGTCACCTACATTGTATCTACGAGACAAGAGAGCATCAGACCTCGACCGTGAGTTGGTTTTTATTTTTTCAACTCTTTAAAAAGTGGGGTCTGCATGCCGCAATGCGTAAGCACTCGTCTTTTAAAAATTTGCGTCGTGCGAAGTTGGGTCATTCTGATTTTAATGTTATCGGATCCTGTGCATTATAGGTAAAATGTCGAGTCTGCACGAATGAAGCATAATTATGCTAGATCGTTCCTTTGCAGAATTTTGCGCCCTGCTATTTGCATTTTGCATAATTCGAAGTAGACTGTTAAGCATCCAGTCTTCACGAGTATAGAATAAATTGTGGCCGCTGCTTTCCGGATTTTAGTAATCGGGACCTCCCATGCAGACCCTCTAAAATGATAATGATAAAGGTTGGGAAAGGGCATCTCTGCGATCCTCTGAATTTTTAGTTTCAAGCACATGATTACTAAAACTGGCCCTCCCTTCTATTCATTGTCGTTTTTGACTGAAAGAGTTCACATTTCTCATACTAATGTCTAGTTTAAGGTTGTGACTAATATTTGTTTGTACTGAGTCTAGTATTTTTTATGGTGGAGAACACAGTACATTTTCCTATTGAGGAGAGCACTTGTCATATTGTCTCTTGTTTCATTCTGTATAGAAATGGGGCATGTTTTCAAATGCATTTGTGATCAAATTGTTTTCCCTGGTAAAATTCCTCTTCATCATGATCCACTTACATTTCTAAAAGCCACTTCTGAAATGAAAATTGTCCTTAATGTGAAGAAAATACAATCTACATGGTGAAACAGTCATTAAAGCAACAAAATGTGTAGGAATGAACAATACCAATATTGTGTAAAATGGAAATTTAGATGGTTGAAATTAGAAAATTTCATGATTATTATGAATTTTAGTTTAGAACATAGACAATATAAAATGCAAAGCCACAAACTAAGTTACCATGGACTGAGATGGTTATATAATATTCCAGATTATGCAGGAATTCAAAATAAAGACAGAGACAAAGCTTTAGGTCGAACTTGTTATGATTCACCATTTTTTGAATAAAATTGTCCTTTATAGCCCATTCTCATTGAAATGTACAGAAATACAGGTAATTCAGGTTACAACATTGCACTTTGGCTTTTTTCTGGAAAAAGATCTTACAATTTTCAACTTCACGTACATTAAATTTTGGGATTGGAAATTTGCTGATGAAACATACCAGATTCATGCATAAAATTTAATTTTCTGAATGATTGTAATGTCCACTGGCCCATAATGCTCCTTTAACTAAAGTTCTAAATCGGTGAAAGACAGTGTCTAATTCCAATACTTTGCAATATTGTCCATATGCACTGAATTTGCAAAAAAGCATACAAATCTAAAGTTTGACCCTAATGTAAGTAAAATTATATTAGTACATTTTGTCTTCCACTGTCAAATATGCCTAAAGTGTAGTTTAAACAATGTAAAACTTGTAGTTTAAACAATGTATAAAACTGATTTGTAACATAACACATTAGGCCACACCAATTTAATTTGTTGTTTCATGGATTTGCAGTGTCCATTTTTACAGATTTTAGGTTCTGAATCAACTGCAAAATGCTCAATGAAAGACAAAATTATTTTGGATCCAACAGTTGAAGAAAGTCCTTTTAACAAATTGCAACAAATGTAATAAATCATCTTAAGTACAATTTTTGTGTTTTATGATGAGTGGATTTCAGAGAAAATACTTTGGTCACATAATGATTGTTGGAAAGATGTCCTATTTCTTTGCAGAAAATGAAAAAGGCAATGTTGTGCTTTCTTTTTGTAGTGTGAAATGTACTACTGTAAGCTGTGTGTGATTTGAAGGGGAGGAATTGTGTTAAGGAGTCAGGGAAACAAAAAAATCTATTCTTTTCATGAGGATTATAATTCATACATAGTTTGTAGATGGCAGAACTAAACAGTAGAAAGAGTTACAATGGGACACAAGAGATTTGATTAAATCTGTCATTACAGTTTATTTATTATTATTATTTATTTATTTATTTATTACAGTGCGTGGTATGTCTGATATGTGATTTCTACACTTCGTTAGTTAGGCCATCTTAGTTTAGAGCACTGCCGGCCGTTTGAAGTTGGAACTTAAGTGCCTAGCGTTCACAAATTGGCCGTCGCCATACCTTCACAATGACGTAATCGCGAAGTTCTTAAAAACCAGGTCAACGTTGCACGTTCGATGCAATTCGATCTCGGTACTTCTTGTATTTCTCTGTCTTGTTGTTTTTACTGTATCTCCGTCTCCATCATGTTGACCTGTAGTGTAGTGTGCAATAACAAGAGTTGGAATAGCAATGACAAGCCCATAAGATTTCACTGCTTACCATTGTCAGATGAGAAGCGCCAAGAATGGATAGTAGAGCGTTGATCTGGTTCTTACGAACTTCGCGATTACGTCATTGTGAAGGTATGGCGGCGGCCAATTTGTGAACGCTAGGCGCTAGCTCCAACTTCAAATGACCGATGAGTGCTCTAAACGTAGATGGACTAACGAACTAAGTGTAGAAATCACTTTCCAGACATACCATTTCAGACATGACAGATTTATCAAACCTCATGTGTCCCTTTAAACAGACAGTTGTAGTGAGATCTCGACATATGACGTAATCTACTACAAAAGGTTTCTAGTGGAAATATAGCCAGCAAAAAAGGACAGTGAGTCAATTTTTTAACTTAATTATTGCAATAACATGTAGCATAGATAGTTTAAAAAGTACTGTTTCAGTGTGACACATGCAGTATTTGTAAAAGAGGTCTTCAAACAAACTACAGTGTAAATGTAGGGAAATAACCTTTGAGTGAATAATCTGAGGAAACAATGGTAGGTCTGTTTTGCTGATTCCTTTTCAGTCATGTAGACCCCAGACTTTGTTATTACTGCTGATGGAGTTGTAGTATATAGCAGAGGGGATTCATTCCTCAAGCTAACCGACATCTTGGACATCTTGCACACACAGTCGTCCCTCAGTAAGACACCTGGAGCCGCATAGTTCCCGTTTAGAACTTTTATTCAGCCTGTCACACGACCGGTTTTGGGAACTATACGGCTCCAGGTGTCTAACTGAGGGACGACTGCGTGTGCAAGATGTCGGTAGCTTGAGGAATGAATCCCCTCGGCTATATACTACTGATGGACTTGTAGCAATACTAATCTCCGGTTGGAAAATTCAGCACTCGTCTCATGTTGATCTGGTAGAGTTTGACAGTGATGTTTTGCGCTGGCAGACTTTATTTGGTGAGCTTGAGACTAGGCCTGGGTTTTGGAGCGGGAGGTTTGAATTGTTGCAAGTTTGTGTAGTGATAACAGAGTTTGATGGAGTAGTTTCTTATAATCTCTGCATGACAAAACACATTTCCTCTCATACTTCATGTAACAGTTGTAATTTTCCATGTCTTTTTCTACTTTTTCTCTGCAAAAAAAAACTAATTGGGACTCTGTCACCTGGTTAATTAATTGGATTAAAGTTTTCCCGCCAAAAAACTTAGTATATAGAGAGCTCTAGCCTTGAACTTGTGCCCCCCTCCCCACAACTTGCATGTATGTTAGTTACACTGTTCCAACACTTTCGATATGTAACTTCTCCGAACATGTAGTCACCACACTCTGCTACCCAAACACTTACTTCGTCAAGTGCAATTTTTCCGCCACAAGACTTTGGAATAATCTCTCGCTCTCCTGGCCGCTCAATGCACTAACTGTACTCCCCGAGGGATGTCTTTCCGGAGACATTGATGCTTCGACACATCAGTATACCAGTGCAATTGACCGACCAGGAGAGCAAAAGATAATATTCCAAAGTCGTGTGGCGGAAAAACTGCACTTGACGAAGTAAGTGTTTGGGTAGCTGAGTGTGGTGACTACATGTTCGGAGAAGTTACATATCGAAAGTGTTGGAACAGTGTAACTAACATACATGCGAGTTGTGGAAGAAGCTAAGTGTGGGGAGGGGGGCACAAGTTCAAGGTTAGAGCTCTCTATATACTAAGTTTTTTGGCGGGAAAACTTTAATCCAATTAATTAACCAGGTGAGAGTCCCAATTAGTTTTTTTTGGGGGGGGGTAATCTGTGTGGTTGACTGGGAAGGTCCAAAGCAGTGGAAGAGGAGCACGTAGAAGGATGATGTAACGTGCAAGTTTAAGAATAAAAGGCTAAGAAAATATAAAGAGTCTGTAAATGTAGAACAAAGTGCTCATAAAAGTTTAGTGGAAAGGTCCAAGGCATTGGAAGAGGAGTCTGAAAATGGGTGACATACCATGCAAAATTGAATTGAAAGCAGTCCAAGTTGAAACCACTTAGCAGAGTTACAGGATAAAAGGCAAGGAGTGGAAAGGTTCAAAGCATTGGAAGAGGAGCATGCAAAAGGGTGATGTACTGCGCAAGTTTAAGGATGAAAGGCTATTAAAAGCACAAGGAAAAGACTGTGAAAGCAGTGCCAGAGAGAGTACTAAGTGTCTGAGCTCAGAACAGAAGATTAAACAAGGTTTGAAGAATGCAGTGTATGTTAAAAGGATAGAAATGTAGGCAGGTGTGTGTACTCGGGAGTGTTGGAAATGGTTGTGTTGCTACACAAATAAACTATACTCACAATCCCAGGGCTGTTTAAGTGTCTTCTCTCACTGCTTTGCTGGCCAAAGTCTGGTCCTTCCTGCCATTTTGGGTGGGGGCAGTCTCGCTGCCAGTGGCCCCGCTTGTTGCAATTAAAACACACGTTGGTTCTCTGGGCGTCTTCGTTCCGCTTGCTGGCTGAGTGAGGCCTGGGGTGGTTCCATCCCCTCTGACGGTGCCTGGGTCCCCACGCTTGGGAGGGGGAATCCACCATCAGTCCTGTGGAGAGAGAAAAACAAAAAGTCAGTATGGCAAAGAAATTATTCATAATTAACTCATATTTAACTGTGAACTTTCTTCCGTTCAAAGAAAGCAGAAGGGAACTATTTTGCTACATGAAAATAGAATACAATGCATGTCACTCAGCATGCAAATTTTTGTAACCGTTACGATATAGCTAAAATACAAACCACAAGAGCATTCAAATGAAATTTCTTCTCCACATTAAAACCCTGACTTCACATCATATCATCAACCATTACAATGAAATGACCGAAACACTGAAACAAACAGGAGCGAGTAAAAACGGGGAAAACCCTGACTCCCGGGACGCCAAGAATCAAAAACGCACCAAACCTGGGCAGCCAGCTTATATCATCCCGAGCCATACTTTATGGTACGTCCCGGGCTTCCCTGGCTTCCATAGAACGATTTGATCGCGTTTTGCCCTAACCGCATGCGCTGCTTTCAAAAATTTGAATACAGAATTTGGACGTTGGAATCGATGTTGCATTTTTTAGTTTAAGGACACCAAACTTGGGCTTATTTTGCATTGAAAGGCGCATTTTCTTGGGTGGGTATGACATAAATAAAATACAACACGGTGTATTCCGCATCACCGTCGGGCGATCCGACTCGCGATACGGAATACCCTGTGTTGTATTCTATATTTATGATCGATCCTTTACGATCACAGTGCACTACTCCAAAAGGTCCGGACCCATTGGACTGTAATGGATCAGTAACTAAGCAGCGCTTGAACCCCACTGTTGCAACACTTTGTAATCAGGATAAGAAAGACAGTACAATGTTTTACTTCATTCCAACACAATGGGGGCAAACAGATCTTAATTTTCAACGACCGATGTCATCTTCATCAGGATAGTCAATGAACAATCACTTCCGAACGTTACAGACACGTGACCTTATCCATATGAGACAGATACGTGACATCAGCAATTGATAAAACGTGAGGGAATTTACTCTCGTGAGTTGACATTCGGAAGTGATTAGTCATTAATTATCCCGATAAAAATTTGTCATTGAAAATTTGATCTCTCTGTCCTTGTGTTAGAATAAAGTTCAACATTGTACTGTGATTACTACATGTACCAACACAGATGAACCTTCATGATAATTTGAGGATCATAAAGAATTGAACTTGATGAGACAAATCCTATCCTACAAAAACTATGTACAAAAATTACTGTACAAACAGGTCCAGAATAAACTAAGCAAAGCTGAAGCCACAATTTCATTTACTTTCACTCACAGATGCAACACTACACCTACACCACAATTTGTCTGAAGAAAAACCTATTTCCACTTTCAGATGGCTTAGTAAAAAAAATACAAAATTTATATTGTGAAATACTTACTTTTGGAGAGTCTTCATTTCTCTTGGTTTTTCAAGTCATCTGGTTGCTGAGCCGTCGTCACAGTTTCTCCCAGTCAGGACAGCTGACCCTCAGGACACACCTGACAATATAAAGGATGTGATAAGGGTGTGATGAAAAAACATCCCCAGGCAACACTGAGTCACCATAAGAAATTACAACATGATCACACAATTCAACTCTAACATTGCTTGAATACTTGTAGAAAGAGGCTGTAGAAGATTGCCTTTAAATTACAGTGTCACATGTAGAATGTTTCCCTCAGTTCTTAATACAATTGAGAGGTAAGGAAAAACTCATGTAAGTTGTAAAGCATTGTCTCACCTGTACAAAATCTTCTCTGTGTCTTCAGTCAACTGGTTTGCTGACAGAGCCCTCACCTCATGGTCTGGTTTGGACAGAAGTCACCCATCATCATAGCATTCTCCCAGTCAGGACAGGAACATCAGGACACACCTAACTATGTGAAAGGATATTTAGTGTGATTACTACAAACTATTTCCAGACAACACTGAACTCACACACTCACTACATGTAGTGCTAAAAGTGCACTATTAAATTATTACTTACACAATGTCATCTTGTCTTAAATACATGTAACAGAGTAAATGGTAAGCAAAATGCACAATTCAGATTTGTCTCACCTGATATCCATCTCAAGTATTCAAATCTCCTGGTCTGGTCTGGTCCAATCTTCTCTTGTCAGGTTCAGACAGGGGTCTTCACTAACTGCATCAGTCAGCGGCCACCTAACTATACAATGCAAGTTACACACTTGTCTCAAAATTAAGTACAAAATAAGGCGTAAAATGAAGAATTCAGATTTATCTCACCTGATATTCATCTAGAGTCTTTGAGTCTGCAGATTTCCTCTGGTTCAATCTTCTCTTGTCAGGTTCAGACAGAAGTCCTCACTACTGCATCAGTCAGCAGCCACGTCACTGTACAACATTACATGTTACACACTTGTCTCAAATATTAATAAAGTAAATGCTAGGTAAAATGCAGAATTCAGATTTGTCACCTGATAGTCATCTCCACATCTGGTCTAGTCTGGTTCTATCTTCTTTTGTCAGTTTTAGACAGAAGTCACCACTACTTCACCAGTCAGCAGCCACCTAACTATTCAAACATTAGATGTTACACAGCGTCTCAAGTAACACCAAGTAGATGGTAGGTAAAATGCGGAACTGGGATTTTTCTCACCTGATATTCCTTAAATCTGGTCTTGTCCAAAATCCTTGTCAGGTTCAGACATGAGTCCTCACTACTGCATCAGTCAGCAGCCACCTAACTATACAGACACTAGATGTTACACACTTGTCTCAAATAACACCAAATAACACCAAATAGCTGTGTAAATTAAAATAAAAGGCATAATTTTTCTCACCTGTTGCATCTGTCATCACAAGTCACTGACCCTCAGAACACAGACTGGCCTCTATGAAAATAATTACAAAGTGTTTAAATCAAACCTGTTATACAGGATGAAAGCTGTACCTATATGAAAGTGTAAACAAGGATAGCAACAAACTCCTTCAACTGAAATTACATGTAGAACATATAAACTCGGCACAAAATGTTAGAAAACAGCAATACGCCATGTTGGATTACATTGAATGTATGCTGAAATACCAACACCTGGTCACCGAAATTCATATGATAATTATTATGATTATTATGACGTCATTGAAAAGGCTCTGTTGCGACATCCAAACCTAGTCAACTGTAGTGTTTGGTCATTACAAGTACTGAATTAGTCTAAAATGGAAATTCTTCTATTCGTGATACATACACTGTGATACAGGGAAATAGAAGTTAGGTGGCCTTAGGTGGAATTTTTAAACTTTTTTTTAATCACGGTGCCTTGAAGCTTTAGAAGCAACAAAGATAATTTAATTACGCACACGTGCACATTCCAACAGATGTTTCGAACGAACCACGTGTAGATAGGGAAAAGTTTTTCTACACGTAACATACTAGTAACCTCAAAACATTGAACAATTGACAAAAACACACACACACATACATTCAATACTCATAAATGTCGCACATGGCAACTTCTAAAAAAACGCTGCAAAATGATGACCTTTTCAAAGCCTGTTTTACGTTAGGAACGGTCGCTTGGAACGTACAAAACGAAACCATTTCATACGAAATTTAACTTGACATGTTCTTTCTAGTTGTAAGGAAATTGTCAAATTGTCAGCAAACAAATTTGTCGGTTTACCTTCAAAAATAAGTGAAGTCGACCCCATACCACGCCACTCCAACTGTCTCGCCATTTTGTTGTCTTGTCCAAAATTCACCCGGTCAGGAAATTCGCATTTTCTCTTCAAAACATCACTAGAACGGCACAAATCCACAGCGAAAACTTCCCCAACGCTCTGCTACACACTTCATAAAAAATTCCACGGACAAAAACTCGAGAAAGTTCCTGAAAGGTTGACAAAAATAGTAGCCTAGAATATTCCTGTCGTGCGAGAGCGCCATTTTGAAGAGACCACGCCACACGTGTTTTTACACAGGTGTGGAAAACAGCCGTGTCTAATTAATGTGAAACCGGTAATCTTTTTACGAATCTTGGATGAGAATGCAGCTGTAGGGTGACTTCAGTATTCCTGTTATTGACAAATATACTTCTTCACGAATAACCTTTATGCGACCAGACACGATAAAATAGAACACTTTGTCCCGGCTTTTCTCACTAACTACCATAAATTCATTTTACCGGAATTTTCGCGGGGACTGCATTTCGCAGTAGAATGAACACATTCCACACACAGGCAAACATGCCTGTCCTTGGTGCTGAACACCATCCACACACAGGAAAACAAATACGAGTACACTTTTCCCTGGTAAAAAATAAAACAGAAAATAAACAAAAGCGCCAATCGTTCCAGTTATCTCCTATGCCAGAAAAGGAACAATTAATGATGAAAAAAATGAAAAACAGACATAAACAAGTTACGAAACCTAAGTGCATGGATCAAAAGCGACCTCTAGCAGTTCAATTCAGTACGACAACATACCGTTGGTTGATCCGCCCCTATTACTGCAGTGATTGTTTATGGCCGCCTAGGGGCGCTTTTGATCCATAGCGATTTCAACAACAGGTGGTTCAAGTTCAAGCTACAAGGGAGGCGGACCGGCATACATCTTGCCAGCATAGGTTTCTATAGAAAAACAGACATAGACAGATTTACCAAGTGTTTGCCTAGACTGGCAATTGATAACAATGAAAATGGATTTGACCGAGAAAATATGTGTCAGGAATATACATTGTGTAGAAGCAGGATTTCTTTCTCCCTGTAGGACAGTAGGAGTAAGATAATGGATTGATTTTTCTTGAAAAAAATATTAATTTAAGACAAGGAATCAGAGATGTCAGAAAGTATTTTGTGTGTGTGTGTGAATGTATTGGGACTGTGGAGAAGATTGTATGATGAAACACCTCTCACCGTCCATGCAACCGAATCACGTTATAAATCCATAATCTAACAATACCGCATTGAATTACATCATAGAATGTACGATTGTATGGCAAAACGTACTCCACTATTACACCATGGTTTATGTTTCATAAAAATGAGACGCAGAGGAAAAAGGGGAGATCGCCAACCAATCTAAATTTATGCGATGCCCCCTCCTGACATCTGCTTGGTTTTCATTCATATGGTAATGTTTTCGACAGCAAAAACTTCACTTCTACAAAGGCTGTGGCCACTTCTGCAATGGATCAGCTGATCGTAAAATCACTTTTTGAAGCATAACTTGAGAATGTAACAAATTTGATGGAAGGCAGTACTAGTGTGTAGTAATAAAATAGGGACCGTAAGGAATATACTCTGTATGCAAGAAGGCAAAGTGATGCAAATAATTGATTTTTCTAAGATTGCAAATTCATCCACTATCATATACTCCCGTTTTGGAGCACTCACTCACTCACTCATTCCCAGATTTCCTTATTTCTTATGGGGGTTTTGCTCCAAGTCTTTCCTGCTCTTGTTCTTGACCTCAATACTCACCCTGACTATATACCAAAATATCATGAATTTATCAGAAAAGAACTATCCTAGTCTTGTATCTGTTCATCTTGAACCAAGTATTTATAGAACGACTTGTACGAGCGGCTGAATTCGGATTTTTTTTTTGGTCAATATTAAAAAAAAAATTCTGACACACATTTTGTCTTTGCAACATGTCTATTGTCAATCACGAACATTACAACTGTTATACAATATCTTTGACCAGATAAAGAGAAACATGTATACACTTTGCGTTAGTATCTTTGTATTCCTTTGGGATTCTGAAGGTCTACATTTATCACACTGGTCAATGCAAACAAACAAAAAAGAAAGAAAGAAGCGAATAAACACTTTTTCCTATAACATTAACGAACTTGTGACATTACTTCAGTGCTCTTATTAGTTAACCATCAAACAAACCAAACCAAACAAACATCTCTTGAATTACAAGCCATCTACAAGCATCATTCATAATAGTAAGAAAAGTAACTTGTAGGTTGCAAATGCACCTATCCCTACACTTTCTGGAATGTCCATTGGATATTTTCCTCATGTTTCAGTAATTGTTCTTGTGGCCACTTCATACTAATGTTCAACATGTAAATGTCACACACATACATTGTACACATCTCCCTCCAAAATCAGGTCAACCACAAGTAAGCATTACCTAGTACATGTACATGTAGTTATACTCTCAAACTGGCCTGATAATTTTATGTAGCACACCTGGCTTTAACATAACCTGCATAACTAACAGTACATGTACTACATGTACTACTATCTTCTCCACAGTCTGTAAGGATGCACATGTATCCTTATTTGAACCAACTAACATTTTTCTCCTTCTAGTTAATACATGTAGTATGCACATGTACTGGCCTTCAAAGCAAACATATTCATTACCTCCATGAAATGTGTCATGGAGGTTATATTTTCAGTTGCGTTTATCTGTCCGTCCGTCTGTCCGTCTGTCCGTCCGTCTGTTGGTCAACAAGATAACTCAAGAACGCCTGGATGGATTGGTTTCATACTTGGTGTGTTGGTAGGGTGTGACGAAAACTGGAAATGATTAGATTTTGGTCCCCCTAGTGGCTTCCCTTGGTACTGCAGCGCAACTTCCGGTTTTTATATCTCGCGATCTGGACATGCTAGGGTCATGAAATTTTCATGGAAGGTAGCTCTCGTGCTTGGGAAGAAGTCATATGAGTTTGGGCCCCCTAGCGGCTTGTTCTGGAACTGCAGGGCACTTTCTGGCGAAATGTTCAAAAGCCAATAAGTCCAGACAGGAACAACATATTTTCATTATTTTTGGTGTGTAGGTAGCTGAGAGAGAGATGTACATAATTAAATGCAAATTATGCAAATGAGGACTTAATTTGCATAATTAATGAGGAAATTCTATAATTACAGTGTTTTGCATTATACTACTTACGTACATGTAATGTATGTAACCTATGGCAGGCGTAACTTCAACAGATACTAATTATGCAAATGATGACCTAATTTGCATAATTAATGCGGAATTCTATGATTTCGTAATGGTGAATGATGAGAATGTCATACTTGGGACATCTGTAAGTTAATCAAAAGTTAACATACATCACGATGCATATATCATGTTAATGCAGAGGTCATTTGCACAATTAAAGAAGAAATTTACACTTACATATCAAGATCATATTTCATGGAGGTATGAGATCTCGGAATTCTAGTTTCTATATATTTCATGTAAATCATCTATATCGTATTATGTTATATATGTGACATCGCTGCGCAACAAATTGTCACTCATAATCTGGGACAGATTAAACAAACAACTACAGTTCTATGGATCCAGCAATAGCTTTAGTGACAATATACTCTAATATGTATGGTTTCTGTGGAGTAAATTTGGTCTCTCAGTGTCTCAGTCTGTTTGCGTCTCTCCTTGATGTCTCTTGGTCCTCGTGTGGCCTGTACGTTGCCACCATCCTCCACGTGTGGTAGGCATGCTTCAGCAGGATGGTCGGTGGGAAGTGTTCGTCCAGCCCTTCCACTTCAGGAGCGTTCTTGTCATCAATGTAAGCACTCAGGGTAGCCATCATGCTGTGTAGAGAGAGAGGTGGGAAAGACGACTCTTTGATGTGTGATGTTGTAAAGTGTGTCTTTACAGAATATGTGTTTATTGACACAACAAAAGTACAGTGACTTTCGTAAGGTCTATACCTAGACATACAGACAGACACGTGGGTACAAAAGAATTGACCTGTGTACAAGACTATGTAAGTCATGTATGTAGTTGGCATTTCTTTCTTTTTTCTTAACACGAGAGGCAATTAAAAGCAAGTGAACCATTCATACAACAAACATCCAGACAAGAAAACAGCCAATGGCAAAGCTCTTTATTCACAACCACTTGTTAAACAAGAGCAGATGTTTTGATGACCATCTATTATCTTCATCAAGGCAATTATGACAGATTCACGAAGCGACAGCAAATGTAAGTCAAGTTTACCTCCACTCCGGAAGCCTGGTTTGTTCTTCTGCGACAGCGATGAGTTCATACAGCTCAGCCAGCAGACTGTCAACATTGACGTGTCTCAAGGCCTCCTTCAGCGTCCTGGCTTCAGACTTGTCCAGTTTCTCCCCATACTGCTGAGGCATGTCCTCAAATGGATCCTGTTGGGAAAAAAGTGGTGGTTCCTTGAATGTATTCCTGTATTTCCATTAACAGGTAGTTTCTATTCTTATAGTGGTAGACATACAATTACATTACATGTATATCCTATTATATCAAATTATCAGCAAGCCTGATCCTAATTAATAAGGGGCTATTAAACATTAATTGTATAAGTCCTTAGTTTTTAGGAAGTAGACATTTTTTAAAGTCTTCTTTTGAATATTGTAGTTTGAACTTTTGGTTACATGTACTTCAACAATAATGCTTCCATAAAAGATTCTGTAAGATGAAACAGACAATCAAGTACATCGTTTGTTTCACTAGTTAAATAGAAGGAAAAACCATCACAACTATCTACCATTCCAGTCTGACAACCTGGATATGAAAGCTCCTGAGTGAGAAACAGCTCCGTGCCTACCTGACCATTTTCCAGGGACATTCTTGCTCGCTGCACGGCCAACAGTTGCCACAGAGACAGGATGTGTTTGAGACGACAGTGCTGGTTGGCCTGGAGAATCAAAGTTGTTCATTAATGTTATCACCAAAATTTACACTAACACAACACCATTGAAGAGGACATTTGGAATACATTAAAGATAGCCAAAATATGCTACATAACGAGTCACTATAGCCACAAATTCATATAAGAGTAGTTAGAAAAAAACTCTGTTACATCTATAAACAAGCAAACAAATTAACACAAGACTATAAAACTGGAAGTTTAGAATACACTGAAGATATTCACAACATGCTACATGAAGAGTTGCTCTTGCCACAACATTGAGCAGATTTTATTTGATTTATTAGACTGTATAGAATGCTGTAGAATCAGGACTGTCCAACTTGCCAGAGGCTGTTATAGAGGGCTATAGCAATGGTAACTGGACAATCAACAATATAAGAACAGTTACAATATAGATGCATTTAACAGAGGTAACAAACAACAACGTAAAATAAGAATGGTTACAATTCAGATGCATCAACAGAGGTAACAAGGAAGTTACTTTTTAATAATACAAAGAAAAACATGGAGGAATTCTGTGACATTGAAGTCATGACAGTTGGACTGACCTTCATGCTGTGTAAGCCTGCAGTCGCAGTCATTTTAAGCACCCGGTGTAAGTACTCCCTGATAGGGGTGTTGGGGTCTCCTCCAGTAGTTGCCAGGAAGATCAAGGCAATGTCCACAGCAGCCAGAGAGGAGCAAACGTTGGTGAGAGTCCCCAGCTCTTGGAGGATGTGCATCTGGACAGCTTTGGATAGAGGCTCCTGAAGAAATGCGAACAAAAAGGCAAACTGAAGCAAAATATCCTGGCTTCCAGGAAGCTGTACATGACATTCCACCAGTATCTGTATTCTATGTGTAGCGGATATAATAGCCTTCAGCTTCGCAGGCACACAGCACAGCAGCAGCTGGCTATACACCAAACCTGTTACACCTACCCTTGGTACATCTAACTGTAAAATGTTGTTTAAAGCTACATGCATATGTATCTAGGGATGATGCCCTGTACCCTACTGTACTTAATGGCAGTGAGTTACATATTCCAGTTATTGGGAAAAACAGTTTTTGAACACCTCAATCCTTTTTGGTAACTCTGGTACTTAAGAATTACAATTTCTTGTTCTTTTTGTAGCTGGTTTTAGATACTTTGTAGTTGATATGTCCACCAGAGTTTATCATAGTCATTTTGTACATCATGCACAGTCTGGACATTGTTCTTCTCCCTTCCATGTAAACCAAGAAGTACCTACATGTACAAAATGTACATGTGCATGTATTCATGGATCACAAGCCTACGCTAAAATTCATATTTGCTTTCCACATCTTTTGTTTAACATACCTGTGGAATCTTGTCTCTCAAGCTCTTATACATCGCAACATTCTTGGTCTCTTGTCTGAAGACAAATGTTTCAAACTGAAAAACAGCAAGAAAGCATTTATATAAATAACAATAGACATGCACATTATTTGTAACAACACAAAATCATGTCAGAATATACTTAGTCTACTTTTGTAAAATACAGCAGCTAGGTTTTGAAACATTAGCAGTCAATGTGGTACCCAGTAGTTAGTGTATTCCTACATCACAACTTTCTGAGATAGTTTTAAATTTGCAAAAGGTAAAAGAAAAAGATCCCCACCTCATCGTTGATGCGAGGTTTTCCCGAGACGAAGCGTTCCACCAGCTGTCTCTCCAGCGCGGGGAGGTCGTAGTCCACCCTGCTGCCCTCCCCCACCGCCAGCGAGTAACAGCAGTGGGACAGCACCAGGGGCAGCAGGTCCTGGTCAGGGTGACAGCACACCACATGGGCCGTGTTCACATCACTCAGCAGGACAGATCTACTGGTGCTGAGGAGAGATGGACAAACACGCATGTAACAGTTACACACATGTAACACGCATGTAACACACATGTAACACACATTACACAGATGTAACACAGCACCAGGGGCAGCAGGTCCTGTTCAGGGTGACAGGTCAGAATATGGACTAGGTCAACATCGCTGCTACTGCTGGCTGTGAATACATTAGGAATACAAGACTTCTACCTCACACCCATTCCGGCATACATGATTGTACATTTTTCCTAAACTACACATCTGAAAGATATTTCAGTCATCAGTGTCTAAATGACTTGTACAAATAAAATAAAATGTAACAAGAATGTCTTCATGACATGGCAGCAACATTCCTCAGTGTATTGGGCCTTGATGTTTCTGACAAAGTAACAGGAGATCCTGTTCTAATTTAATTTAGACTTAAAAAGTGGTCCCTTGGCCTTGCACTGAGCAAACTCATTTAATAAGACAAGCATGCGTGTATACATCCATACTTAGAACTCTGTGCAGCTGCATGGCCCTGTGTCTCCTGTACAAAGCTGTTGTGTGCGCTGGCCAGGAACAGCACCAGTGCTGTGGAGCAGGAGGTCGGCACAACGGTTCTCTTGATGGGGAGGAGATGGTACAGGCTGGTCCTGATGGGGTCAAAGGTCGTTTGGCACAGTTCTCTTGGCACTGCCTGAGATGCTGAGGAAGTGAAAAACAAGTCATAGACATTGATGAAATGGTTAAAAATAATGGTAAAACAAAAGGATAGTTCTTGAACCACGATCTGATTCTTCTTTAATCATCTATTAGTTAGGATAATACAATTTGATGAAGGTTAGACATCGGGGTAAACAATATTCAAAGACCAATCAAACTCTACTACTGGACACATCTCCGTAATTTATCCACTAGTAGAGTTTGATTGGTCTTTGAATATGTTTTTTAGCAAAATATTTTTGTAATCTGATGAAATATACCATTTAGACACACATCATGTAGCACATTCATAACATTGTTCAGACAGGTATATGTACAAAGAAGACTGGTTGTAATTCATGAACTCTAACATATGATCATAAGTCTATAAGTCATATGATGATTGTAGACGATCATGTAAATTGCCTTTCCAAAGAACATGTCTAGCCATGAATGCAATGAGTCGAACCTGTGACCTCTCAGTCTCTTGTCTGCTAGCCTAACCACTGGGCCATTTATACCACTAACATTTCACCAATCGACATCACTTGTACCCAAATGTTCTGCTACATGTAGATGTATGTCAGTCCTGCACTTACTGGTTCTGGCCAGCAGGTGGCGTATCAGGTTCCAGGTGATACGGAAACTTTCCACCAGCTGGCGGAACTCCTCATACACAGCACCTGGAGAGGGGGAACGGGACTGTTAAATGCAAAATGCAGTCTGTAAGTCCTGTAGCCTTTTTGAGGCCGTAGGGGCAGTGGGTTGTTGATCCACTGTGTCTAGGGGATGGTATTGGAAAGTGGAGCCTATCCCTCTCCTTCTACTGCCTTTTATCTGCCCAAATGAAGTCAGGTAGTGCTACCCATTTGATACCTGGATGATGATGGAGTGAGGAAAGTTGTGTCAAGTCCCAAGGACACAACATCTAGTAATATTGCTAGGAATGAAAGGGACCAAACCCACAACCTCTAAATCATGTGTCCCCTAGCCTACTAGTACTAGGCCATTCTACACCAGTGTAGGACACTACATGCACAAAATGTATCAGTCTAAGGACAATGCATTAATCATTTTTCACACTTTCTACAAATGGGAACAACTAAAAGTTGTTTTAACATCTAGACTACATGTAAGTGTTAAAGCCTGTTGCTAAATACACAGAGTTTAATATGCACATAATACCAGGCACCTACCATGCATAATGGGCCAAGTCTGGTGTGTAATACTGCACAGTAAAACTAAAAGTCTTGTGTCTTTTCTTAACAAATTATTATGTTTTACCATGGAGTATGTTATCTGTAATTTTGTTTCAGAGTAGCTGATGACCTCACCTTCAGGCAGTTTGTAGAGGAAGTCGCTGACCTTGATGGACATTGCCTCGGCTACATCAATGTGTCCCTGATACTGGGTGATGAGCAGCTTCTGTAGACGGAGGATGTCTGGCAGGTGTCTCATGGCCTCCAGTACCTCTTTCTACATCCAATGTGGAGAATAGAGAGTTGGTTATACATTTACTATTTTGACTAAATACTTACTTACTTACTTTACTTTAT
>NW_017804243.1:1374215-1416735 GCF_001625305.1 Branchiostoma belcheri | reverse complement strand
GGGGGGGGGGCGTCACGGGGAGATGTAGTTGACGTTCCACTGCCGTGTGTGGCCTCCCGGAGTGTCATGCCGTGTGCGCTGAGGGTCTCCGCTACTCCATCTATCCATCGGCGGCGCGGTCTCCCTCTGGCCCTTACTCCTGAGTGCCTGGCGGTGTCGGCCCTTAGGGCTGGCTGGGTGGTCGGCATTCTCAACAGGTGGCCAAACCACTGGACCCTTTGTTTGGCAATGAACTGGAGAACTGGTTTGTTGCCAACCAACTGTCTGATGACTTCGTTTCTGACCCTGTCCCTCCTTGCCTTCCTTGACTAAATACACATACAGTACACATACATACTCCTGTATTGCAAAACTACAGTGAAGCTACAAAGATCACGAACTTAAATGGCAGCCACTTCTTCAAATTTAATTGGTATGTTGCTGTCTTAAATCCATCCTAAAAACATAGACCACGAGGAAGTAGAAGATAATAAAAACAACTAGAAGTATATTATACCTACGGTAAATTCATTTACTTTGGCAGGGACTTTATGTCACAGTAGGAGGGTGTAGTGAAGTCATGTTTTGAATTCCCTGTTCAAACAATGGAAGTATATTTCAAGTGTCATGATTTTGTGGTGGAAAGCGGTCACTGGGAAAACAGAACCACAGCAAGATTTTCAGTAAGTGATGCTAATATTGTTATACCTGAGCTGTGTTGTATTGTATATTGTATAACAGAGACAGATAACGTTACATGTAGATGTACCTCAGCAAGGAACTTCTCCAGCACAGGCAGCTGCAGCTGGTTCTCCGCCATGGTTTGAGTCAGACTCTCCAGGTTGATCTGCGGCCGGTGTCTCCACATTTCCGGCAGGTCCGCCAGCCTGTCCAGGTCCAGCCTCTCCCGGGGAGTCACCACCTCACACAGCAGCTGCAGCAGCGGGTTGTTACTGAGCCGGTCGTCGGTGTGTAGGGCTGCGTTAGCCTGCTGCAGCATGGCGTCGAGACCCTACACACGACAAGGCGAGAGTCAGCATATTGTACATCATGTACAATGTACTAACACATAATGTAATCATGGATCCGGACATTTCCTTGTCTTTAAAACCGTTTCTGCAATCTGATATCTTGACATCTTAAAATCGATTACTCCAGCTGTACTAGATTTTGTTTTATTAATTTTATTCATTTTTGGTACAACCAGAAAATTTCCATCCTTACTCGGTGTAGGATGGGGTTGACACATCTGACCATGAAGGCTTCCTCCCACTGCCTCCGGCTAGCCTTGGAGGACCAGTCACCTGCAGCCGCTAATGTGGTGTAACAAGGGACAATATTAGGTACAGTACTACTGGTACAACATAAAGTAACTACACTATAGTTACTACTGGTACTGGTTAACAGTTATCATAATGCCAACTGGATGTTTCAAACATAAAAGTAACAAGGAAGGATATTGCGATGGGTAAAGTAATATTTCCAGTATTACAGAATACAGTGCACAATGTACATCATGGCCAGTAACAATCAATATTTAATACAGATATATACTGTCTTACAATTCATGTACATGTATATCACTTATCCTGAAGAAGGGAATATTGGTTGTTGAAAATTTGAACCTTGTGTACCCTTGTGTTGGAATCAAGTTCAGCATTGTAACCAGATATACATGTAAGTATATTGCTAGCATGCTGGTCGAAGCTGTAAGTTACATGTACACATATAGCTAACTTAGTACTTCAGTACTAAGTGCTTGCTTCAACCACTTATATATGACACTGTTCAGAAGTACTAAAAGAATCTTGATTGAAGATTGAAGATATCTATTACTGGTAGTTTGGATGTCAATGAAACACTGCACTACAATATCATGCTAGCATACTCTTAAATTAATTGTACCTATTAAAACTTGAAAATTCTATTATTTAAGTATGTGCTGACCAAATGTCAGCACATACAATTCAATGCAAAAATAACTGGTTGCCTTCATCATACAATGCTGCAAAATTCTGGTCCAGGACATGTTTGAAGTTTTGTCCTTCTCACCTTGTGCCCCCGGTGTGAGAAGGTTGTGCAGTATGAGGTGCATGAACAAGGCGGCATCGTCTGCACTCCTGCCAAGGGCACGGCCCAGCTGCTGAAGGTCAAGTTCAAGGTGCTGCCACAGGAACAGCGAGGGATTGGGCGGTCTGGGGTCAATCACATTCGCAACACCCTAAAAAACATGGAGGTAAAAATATGATGGTAGGAATGTTGCAGAAGAGTGACTTGTATCCCCATCACCAGTCTTCTATTGCCTGAAAACAAAATTTTGGCAGAACGTACTGCATCTGCACAAAACCAGGAATTTTCATGGCTTTCATTTGTGTTTGGTCAACGTTGCACTGGCAGATGGTATCTTTTCTGACATAACATTTGAAAACTTTAGACAGGATGTCATCCTTAAACATGCAAATACCACCTAATAACGGAGATATTTTTTAAAAAGTATTTCCCACAAATGTTGTGTTGGAAAAGATATTGATTGCAAAGGTCAAAACTCTGATGCAACGTCCAAACATCCAACAAAAATCGTAAAAAATCTGGATAAAAAACAGTATATTCAGTCAACGTGCTACCTATGAATTGCACACTTACTGACTTACTTATCGATGAAACAGAGAGGCACCACACAATGGATAACCTACCTGATTGTTGGTTGCAGCCTTGACCATGGCTGCATGCACGACCAGTCTGACCACACAGGTGGCCACGACAGACAAGGCTCGCTCAGCGATGGGTACAGCCGGCCTGTTGGCTGCAGGGCCCAGGATGTGACCAGGTCTGGTGGCATCATTGCTGAAGAAATCAGGGAAGAAGAAGCAAATTTAAAAAGGACTTCAGTGATTCAGTAAACATGCTGAAGCTGGTTTATCATCATTCTACAGACTGCAACAACGATGCGATAAAAAGTGTCACTTCATCCGAAAAAAGAAAATGGACCAGCACCTCTCTCATTTGCCAGTCCTGTCTAGTTAAGGTCATTGTATCCCATTACAATCTTCTGTGTGAATTACATGGTACCACGACCATACCACTGTGTCTAAGGCATGGTATTGGAAGGTGGAGCCTATCCCTCTCCTTCCTTCTTTTATCCCTCCAGCCAAAGTCGGTTATGCGTACCCACCCATTTTATATAATGTACCTGGGTACATTAAGGGAAGTCATGCAGTGCCCTTCCCTAGGACACAATCTCTAGCTGAGAATGCAAAGGAATCGATGCCATATCGCATGACCTCCCAATCTTATGTCTGCTTACGTTACCTTAACCACTCTGAGTCAGCGTTGGACTCGGAACCAATAGCTATAGGTCCCGGGTTCGATACTCACCGTGGCCTGATGTTGTGCCCTTGGGAAAGGCACTTTACATGACTTCCCCACCTGTACAGTGGAGTGACGCCTACCGAGCCTCTTGGGCTAATCTGTCTAACCGTATGCTAAAAATACGCAACAGATTTGGTGCCCCGATGTGTCAACAACAGCACATTTGCCACAGAGACCCGTTCAATTTATTTTTTGCCACTCAGCCATTGGAAACACAAGTAACTAATAAGCCATACTAAAAGATATTAAGCAATTTGAAATACATTATAATTAAGTATTCTCTCACTTTCTTGCAGCCTGCATGCGCCCTCCCTGGGCAGGACGGTGGTTAACCCCTCCAATGGCCGCCCCACAGTCAGGACAGCGGCTTTGTTCCATGGGCTGACCACACTCTCCGATGGGGTAAGGGTGTCCATTAGAACACTGGTACCAGTGGAGCGGCTGTGCTTCACGCTCTGCCAGTGCCTGACGTGCTTCCATCAACACGTCCTCTGGCATAGTTGGGAAGTAGGAACCCTAAAATAAGCAAATATTTTGTAAAAAAAAAATGGACTGAAACAGAACTGCATTCCACGTTTTCTTACATAATTATGCTCCAAGTTATTTGCCTGTAATACTATGTATGCATGACATTCTGTTATGTACTCAAGGACTCCTGAAAAACAGGCCATAGTCATGAGTGTGATCTACTGGTAAAATAAAATAAAATGAAAATTTAATGATATTAAAACCACAGGTACACTATGTACATTGTACCTCAGAGAATTGTGAAACAAGGCACACTATACAATCTAACAATCACTCCTAATTAAAATATTACATGAATGCATTGAATGTTAGGTTGATTTCCTAGTTCTGTTTCTTCTTCTAAGCATCAGTATCAAATCTTGTCACCTTGCCATACATATCTAAATTTGGGTGGAAAACAAAAACTGTAATACTGGTACTTACAGCAGTGCATGAAAGTTAAAAGATCTGTGGTAGAGTTACATGTACAATCATACATATGTACATTGTGTATGTACATGTAAAATGATTCTGAGCATTACTACAGTAAGATAATAATTCCTTATTGAACACTCTCTGATAAAACTTACAGCATGGTTCTGTGTGTTCTGTAGGAGGGTCTGGAGTGGCAGTAGAACACCTCCCACACCTGTACCTAGAACAGCAGCAGTGTGGATCACTAGTGCAGACAGGGTCCTCTGGATAGGCGGCTGGTTTGGTGTCACTGAAAGGGCAAGATTACCACCACCCTAGGAGAATACAAGGGAAAAGTATATAACACTGGAACAAAAACTTGAAGAAACATACATATTGCCAAGCAATTGCATGGTCTTCACATGGTCTTTACATGGTCTAGCACAACAAACTACAACTACAAAAAACCCTATTCTATTCTAACTTAAATTCATATTCACAATATGTGTGATCAGCCCCTCCAACTTGCTACATAATGTAATTCAACACCACAGGGTGTCTGCTACAGCACGAGTTGCTATAATAATAAAAGTGACAGATCCAGGTCATTGACCTTACATGTTTAAAGAAAAAGAAATCGAGCAAAGACAATATGCTTTCCTTCTGTGAAGGTTAACATAATATACATGTACAAATGTACCGCTATGATCTTATTATAATTATAATAATGAATCTTTCAATTCACGTCAAATTTCAACTTCAGTCTGACATGTAAGACAAATTTAGCAGCACTTCTATTGTCCAGTGTGTATTGAGAACCTCTTCAACGGATAAAAACATCACTGGTGTGTTCTTGTACATTGTGTACTCACCTGGTTGTTTGTCAGCAGTTCCATAGCGAGCTGCTTGTTGGTGAGGACAGGAGAGTCGTGCAGGTACTGGTGTGAGACTGTGATGTAATCCTGGGACGGATGGCGGGCCTGGTTGGTGTTGGCTCGGGAAACCGTGACCTCCCGGTACAACGCCAGCAGGAGCTCAACTTCTCGCACGTTCTCAGGAATGTTCATAGCCTGATGAAACCCCGTAAACAGGCCCTTCATTAGCATGTCAGAAGTATTACAGGAAAGTTACAAATTCGGAAATAAATCTGGTAGGTACACATTGTTGGAAAACTATTGTGAAAGTTACTCTGTGTAATCATACTACAATATCAATGTTGAACTTTATTCCAACACAATGAGGCCAAAGAAATCAAATTTCCAATGACCACATCTTTATCAGGATAATTAATGAATGTAACTTCCGAATGTTAAGTCGGAAAACTGTACACTTCTGAGTTTGGAAAAATGCAATTACATGTAGGCATAGATTGAAGAATTCCCATGCTCTTGTACTACCAATTTGTATTCATTTCTGTAGCAGCTGTACAATGTACATTACACAGGCAAGCTTACAACAGCTGCCTACATAAAAACAAGACATAAATTCATCATACATTCAACAATGCAATAGATAAGAGACTAACCTGTAGGACATTGTTGACGGCGTCCATGTTCTTACTGACCATGGACTTGGCCAGTTCTTCCCTCAGCTGTCGGTAGTCATCTCCACACACGATGAAGCGATCTGGGATGATCTCCTCCTGGACACGGAAATAGGCATTGGTTTGTCAAACTGCTTCTTGGTCTATGATACCCATCAAACAGCTCAATCAGTGTTTATGTCAGGGTAGAATTAAGTTCTGATTCTACCCTGCAGTTCTACCAGTTAGGCCACACTGATTTAATTTTATGGATGACATCCTCTGGGGACCACAAAACTAATGCGAGAGGGCGAAAAAAAAAAAATCCAGCCAAAAAAAATAAGCTGCTTAACCACAGGAATACAAAGCCGGTAATGCGGATTGAACCACAGGACACAGTGACTGCATCAAATAAATAAGTTTTTATTTGCAGGAGGTAGATGTAGATCATCTTATTCTGGTCTCATCCTCCTTCACAGCTTCCTCCTTTGCAGTTTCCTCCTTCGCAGCTTCCTTCTTTGCAGCTTCCTCCTTCGCAGTTTTCTCTCCCTACAGAAAAACGTAAAAGGTAGATAATATACATTATATATACAGTATATAGTTTATAGTAGAAGTGCATACAACAAGGGGATTGAATAGATGAAATGTAAAAGGTAGAGCAGAAACAGTACCCACCTGAAAGTTAGTGGTCCATCTTCTTCCTCTCTAGATCTCTTCCTCTTCAGCTTTCTCTTCACTCTTGTACGCTCTCCAACACCAGCTTTGCACACCTACAGAAAAATGACATGGTATGCAAAATTGATTTACTTGGAATGTATGTTTCCAAATAAAATTGAAGTACAGTGTATTGTAAGTTACAACATTACTAATGCAGGTGAGAATGAATGTACAATTAAAACATAAGGTACACAATAATATTTAACCTACCTGGCACACTGGGTGAATGCACTGAAACTCTTGCAGTTTCTCTGGAGGGATGGGAAGCGTGTTTGTTTCCCCACACATCCAGCAGACCAGTGGCAGACTGGTCAGTGCCCTAGACTTGACTTGCACAGAGTAGTAATACACCTGGTGCACTACATGAAAGAGCCCTGCACAAAACGGATGTGAAACAGAGAAATAAAAATCATTTTTCAAAGAGGAAATTTTGTGAAAATTTGCGAGAGCTCAATATTTAAAAAAAAACACCCAACAGAAAATAAAAAAAACTTGCATGAAGAAATGCATCTTGTTGGAAATTTTCCATATGATTACAACATTATAATCTACATACAACTACTGTAAATCATTAACAACTTTATTTTGTCTGTATCATAACACGTGTACGCGCCCCTCCCCATAAATTTTGCTGCATTCCCAGATTCTCGATCAAAATCAGAAAAACAAAAACAAAAGAAAAAAAAAAATAACTGAACTATTCTTACCTCAAAAGCTGACTTCTGCTGACAATCTTCGGCTTTAGTTGTTGCAGGCCAGTTTTGTCAACAACAATACGTACAAAACAGCCGAACTGAAAAATGGCATGGCCTGACCCACTTAAAGGCCACCTCAACTCCTCTCCCATTTCTCTCATCGTTGTGGCCGCTCTGGAAAAGACGTCTGTCCGGGCGATACTCGCTGGCTACCACAAGTCGCTCGTAAATCTAGGCAAACGTTACATCCCCCTCGCCAATGTCGATGGCATACCATTCGACAACAACGCCTCCAGTTTTCCTCTGCACTTTGACGTAATTTTTGAGGAGGACGCTGCCGCCATATTGCAAACTTCCCGGTTTACATTGTTATATTGTAGCTAGTACGCATGTGCAAAAGGTTCATTTACGACAAAATTGACGTTTTGCGGTAGTACAAAAGAAGTTTTACGATAAGCCGCCCTTTTGCGGCATTCATGAGTCGGCAGTCTGTACCGAGTTCCAGCCGAGTTCCGGAGTTCCGTGAAGCCTCAAAAGACATGATATTTTTTTTTTTTTGTAGAACAAGCGAAAATCAATGCGCGCGCGGATGTCATCCATAAAATTAAATCAGTGTGGCCTTAGTAGATCCTGATCCGCAAAGTTTGCTGGCAGAGACTCCAATCAGGCGTTACAGGTAGTTTACAAAATTTACATTGTAAATATCAAGACAATTCCATAATTGATCTAAAGTGGCATAAATATTGGACTTTTAAGTGAGTAGCTTATTAAGTTAAAAGTTACAAAATGTCCCTTCACTCCATTACAGGCTATACAGTAACTGTAATTCGATCTTAGTTGTAGTAGACATATGAAACTCCCTGTAATTTTGTCAAATCAATAAAAAATTCATCATGGTGAATAAAATCTGAAAGCTGAATGTTATTCAGATTTCTGATATAGTTTGCTTTAAAAAAATTCTGTTTTCCATGACAATAATTAAAGACCAAGATTCAAAATTTCATTCTGTTATACCTAGTAGGAATACTACAATGTACAAGTTACTGCACCAACCTTCCCACCCCTGGCCTCCGGTGGGATGATCCATTGCAGGTGCTGATGCAGCTGTGCCTGTTCTGTCACGCTCAGCAGGCTGTCCATGCCACAGCTGCGGTACAGCTGCTTCAGGAGGAACACCTGCGGCCATCTCCACTCCAGCTGTTCACACAGCCGCCAAGCCTGGTCCAACAGCCTCTTGGTCAGCCTGTTGGTGTTGAGGGAAGGGTCAACTATCATTGTCTTTAAAGGCCAAGGTTTCCCAACTATCAATTAAACTTCATTTGGTAGTCATTACAATGTAATTTACATAGTATTACAAATAAAGATTGTTACTCTTAGGAACCAAAAAAATGTTTTAATGTTCATCCTTTCCAGTCTTTGTACCTTCAGGTTGCTAATAAATGTACCTCCTTCACACAAGAGGCAAAATGTACTTGAATGCAGTCTGAATGAAAAATTCTGTGCACATTTCTGGATATTTGAAGTGCATTCTAGATTCTACATTCTAAATGTTTTGAGCAAACTCAAAAGTCTTTCCTGGTGAATTCGAAGTGGGAAACTCAAAGAACATAATTCATACTCAGGCTGTATTCTACCTGCAGTAGGACTGCTTTCTAAATGTGGCACAGTTTTGCCAACTTTTTATTCTGCCTGGTTCTGGTTGACTCATGTTGATTCAGAAAAAAGAGTGAAGGGGCCTTTAGACTTTGCTTTCAGATGACAAGACAGATAAAAGTTCACCTGTAATGTGTCCTCTTCACCAGTCTCTTCTCATCTTGCACTGAGAGAGCCCTTCTCCCATGGTACTCATGTAGGAGCTGTGCAGCGACGGACAGTCCAAACCGAATGTTGGCGATGAACAGCAGTGTGGCCACGGACAGACCCGGAAGGTTATGCTGTGCCTGCCTGCCAGCCTGCTGTAGTTTGGACACAGCAACTTCAAGCATAGCTGTCTCTGTGTCGTGAGACTGGGCAGCTTCTTGCTTGTAAGAGTCCTGTAAAGTTAGAACATAAAAAATACAGAGACTGAGTCACTTGCTCAACTTTGTCATCATTGTTAACTTCATGCAAATTTTGGACTGTTAATTAGTATACTCTTTCTATACATTATGATTGCTTTATGTTGCAATTAGCCCTCAGGCATGAAGTCACAAAGTAAAATTATGTACACGATTTAAGTCCTTCCTGCAAACATTTACACGGAACATATGGCAGCACCCATCTCTGTTTGTGTAGCCCTTGGGCCACACAGTTGGAAGGCTAGTCCACTGGTAGTGGTGTGTGTTTAACTGGCATACATTTGTACTGTTCCCAAATGCTGAGTGCTAAGCAGAGAAAGCTGGCACGTACATTTTTGTGCCATTTTTAAAATATTTGATATGACTTGGCCGGGGATTAAACTTCCACATGCAAGGCAAACTGTCTATTTAGTAATCATAAGCTGTTGGCAACCATTGTAACAGTAATACTAATTCCATATTTAACCATTAAAATCTTAGTTGAGTTTTGAGAAATCTTTGACTATATTCTCTATTAGGCTGAATTCATTTGTGTGCTTTGGTAGTGCAAACATACATACATGTATGTATTTACCTTATGTAATGGTCTTGATAAGTTGTACATGTAGGTCCACTGTATTTTGTATAATTTACTACTAATAATAATATTATAAACACTGTGAATAAAACCATTATCAACAGGTATTTGTAGCGAGATGAAATGTATTGGTAAAGGTTGTCTTACCTCCATGCATTGGATGAAGATGACCAAGAGTTCAATGACCTCTTGCTTGTCCTCCACAAAACCTCGGGCAGCCTGGAGGTACCTCTCCATGTGATCTATGACTTCCTGGGAACTATAAAAAGATAACTTAATTAAGCACACATTAAGCACACATTGTACCAAAAACCAGAAGTCAGTAGAACAAACTGAATCTGGCTGTGCAAAACCACGGTTTGTATTGGATGTTTGGTCAACATTGCATCTTAAATTTGTCTGTTGCATATCTTTTCTGACACAACAATTAGAAACTATAGATGGGGTATTATCTTTATATACATTAACACAACCTTAAGCCTATGCATGCACGTTACATGTATGTCCCAGATTTTGTATGTCCTATTGAAGCATTGGGGGTTATCATAGGATGCCTAGGCCAGTTTTTGCCCTGTAGCATCATACTTTTTCTGATATCATAATCAAAATAAACAAAAGTCTCACTTTGCTCGGAGCAGAAGTTGCAGTAGGAAGGAGCGGATGACGGGTGTCTGGTCGATGCAGTCATCCTCGAATGGCGTGAACTTCTTGGTTTTGGCAGCAGTTCCTTCTTGGCTCTTTCTCACCACATAGTTAAGGAGCATCTCCACCACACCTGCCTCTGGAGGCGTGCCGCCAGCGAAACAGAAGCGAGATACCAGCTCCATGAAGAAAGAGTTGCAGCAACGTCTGTAGGCATTGTGCTTCTCAACTGCATCCCT
The DNA here is from genome assembly GCF_001625305.1 of Branchiostoma belcheri. NCBI lineage: Eukaryota > Metazoa > Chordata > Leptocardii > Amphioxiformes > Branchiostomatidae > Branchiostoma > Branchiostoma belcheri. Next base: position 1,406,017 of record NW_017804243.1, on the reverse strand, counting down.
GTCATTGCAAAAATTACCACAAAATTTACATAAAACTATAAAATTAAGGTTACATTCACAAAGCAAATTGTTTACCTTTCCATATGGTCTAGACTAACTGCTTTCCTTATCCTCACTCAAACACATTCATATATTAATGTTATTAAATATCATATAGTAACCAGCCCCTCCAATGCTGTCCCACAACTTACTACATAATCTAACCCAACACCACAGGGTGTCTGCTACAGCACCAGTTACCATGGTGACAGGTCCTTGATTTTATTTGTTTGGAGAAGAAGAAACAGAGCAAAAGCTGCAACATGTTTTTCTTCTGCAAATTGAGGTATGAAGTGTATTCTAAAACCTGTGGCATGTACAAATGTATAAATGAAATTCAATTCATTTTCTGCACAGATATTAGACTAAATGATAATAATACCTGCATTCCAAGGTAACGGTACACTGGAAATCTTCAGGCACTGCAGCACGGCACAGTGGACAGCTCTGTCTGTCAGGAGTCAGCCATCTCCGCAGGCACTGTTGGCAGCCGACATGGTCACACGGCAGCTTCACTGGTTCCCTCAACCCCTCTTTACAAACCATGCAGTCTCGAACCCCTCCACTGCAATAACAGCAATGTTTTTCAACAAATGAATTATGATGCTGTTAACTAACATATTGTAAGGCCACACTGACTTCATTTTATGGATGACATCCTCTGAAACTAGTGCGCGCGGGCGAATAAAAAAAAAATCCGGCCAAAAATAAAAATGGTACTAAACCACAAGAATACAAAGTTGGTACGTACTTTGAATTAGCGGCAGTACAACGTATACGACAAGCTGGCACATGCTTTTCTTTTGCGGAATTTATGAATCAGCACTGTACTGAGTTCTTGAGTTGTGGAGCATTGGTAGCCTGGGTGCCCGGCTCCGTATTGTCGCTAACTACAATTGACTACTCAGGCCTAGAGCCAGGCCGGACCCTCTGTGGACGTGATCTTTTTTTTTTTTGAGAACAGGTGAAAATCAATGCGCACGGGGATGTCATCCATAAAATTAAGTTGGTGTGGCCTAAATGACACAAGATCATATTTGTGTACACGTACAAGGTCATATTTGTGTATTCAAGGATGACATTCTATACTTTTCAAAAGTCTGCAAAGGGAAAAATCCTGACATGTAGTCTACGACACATGATAAGGAAAAGAAATGAATCACCTGAAGTGCTTGATCCCGGCCTGGCTATTGCAGGATTTCAGGAACCTCTCAACTTTCTTCATGGTCTTCACACTCTTAAAGTCAGTCTGAGGTTCATTGCTGAGGACCTGTGGGTGAGTGATTGAATATTAAATAAATTTGCTTCATGCTTTGTATCAATGTAATGGTGTTAGACACTAGCTGAAATGATAAAAGCCTGGCCCAGCCACTCCAATCCAACACCACAAGGTGTTTGCTACATGTATATACAGTACAAGTTACAGTGGGGGCAGCCATCTTGTTCAGATTATTCAGACATCTAATTTGTTTGGAGAAAAAAAAATGGAGCAAAAACAATGTTTTTCCTTCAGTGAAGGTAAACATAATGAATACATAAGTCTACACATTATCAAATCAAGAGGTTCAAATGCTGACCCAAACACTCTACAGACTCTGTTCATCCCTTGACCAATGTTATTATGAAATATTAAACTTTAGTGGGTTCCCCTTATGCAAGCTCCATATATTGAATAGAGTTTCATCAGGAACTTGACAGAGATCTAGACAGAAAGAAATGAAAACGGAGGAAGGCTTGTGATAATAACTGATTCAGAAGTGAAAACTACAAGCTTAGTTTGACATAAAAAGTGTACTAATATTTTGTTCCTACACATCTAAAAAAAAGGCCAACCTTCCACAGCACTTCCATCTGCTTGGTGCTGAGGGACTCCTCACTGTCAGTAGATGTGAACATGTGCTCCATGAACATCTGCAGGGTCTGTAGTCTGATCCACAGGAATCTGTGAATAGGACAACAATGTCATAAAACTACATTGTACAATGTATACAGCTTTCATGTGCATTTTGGCACATCATAAAACTGTACAATGTTTATAATGACAAAATCTACTGCCAAGTACTGTTACTATTAATGAGTTTTCAAAATATCTGAGTGTGAATCATTTAAATACTAAAAATCACTGGACATGCATGGCATCTATTGCAAAGTGCCACAGATATCAATGCAGGTATAAAAGTAGGAAAGAATACATGTACTAGCTACAAATGCTAGGTACGACATACATTGTACAGTCACAATAATTGTATTTTCATACATACTTGATTTATAAAACTCAGGAATTTGACATACATTGTAGGGACAGATTAGAAAGATACGAAACAGGAGGAAGGCTTGTGACAAAGGAAGTGAAAACTACAAGGTTGACATACATGTACATCATAGTTTTATACATTCTTGAAAATAGTCAAAATTGCAGCAGAAATTTACTGATGTCATGAAGGAACAATCCAGCTTAGAATAAAAACTTTTATTAATCCTGAATAAATTAAAGTTCTACATGAAATTATGCGGCTTCAGATGTCTTACTAGTACTGAAGGACGGCTGCGTGTGCGAGATGTTGGTTAACTTGAGGAATGAATCCACTCTACTACAAACAATACTGCAAACCTCCTCACCTTGCCATGTGTACTTGAGTCAGGCTCTTCTCCCCGTAGCACACACTGTTGTCGGGGGAGGCAGCAGCAGCGAAGACCCGCTCCACCACAGGAGCCACACACTGCATCCGCCCCAGCCAGCTCTGTCGTTCTGCAGGGGTGGCCATGTCGTGTGCTTCTGGTGTCAGACCCTCTAACACTGCCAGTACTGCTGTGGTGTCTACAGTCTGTAAGGAAGGTTGTGACAATACATAATTTTGATGGTATACTCTTGACAGTGGGGTCATGTGGCACAACGGCAGAGCATTCGGCTCAGAACCAAAAGGTCCCGGGTCCGAAGTTACCAACCTAGTGCCCTTAGGAAAGGCACTTTACACGACTTTCCTCACTTAACTCAGGTGAAAATGAGTATCCCAGAATGATCATTATCATGATCGTGGGCATTGAAAAGAAAACAAAAACCAAAACAGTGTATAGACTCTAAATTCTGTCACAGTGGTAGTGGCTAGTATTTGCCATACTAGTCATGAGAGGCACTGTGCAGTAAAAACTGTGGAGAACAACATTCAGTGACTGATGGAAAAGATGAGAAGCAGAGAAAGATGTAGTCCAAGAAACTCTTAACACTAATTACAGTAAACATACTGTTTGAAAAAAGCCATCCAGTACACCTAAAAAAGAGGCTATATTGCAAAGGCATACTGGACACTTTCTCCTCCTTTCTACAACAAACTTATTGCACAGTCAATCATTTTCGGACCAAATTAGTCATCAACAAAAGTTTGCCCGTGTTGGTAGAAGTCATTATGAAACAGGTTTGAACTGTATTTTCCAACACAAGAAATTGGTGCATAATGTGACATCACAGAAGCGGTGGACTGGACTGACAAAGACTGGAGTTGTACAGTCAAAAATTAGGTCCGATTTGGTCCATGTTGGAAATTACAGTTTACTTTAATCTTGAGTACTGTTTCATGACAAGGAAAGTCTCACCATTGATGTGTCACACTGAAAGTCCACCTGACAGAGTTTCTGCAGCAGGCCGGTTGTGGTCTCCAGGAGCTGGGCCAGGTTGTGCAGACGGCCCTGCACACGGCTGAAGGCTGTGTGGACGGCTGGGATGGTCAGGCAGAACAGCTCTTCTGATCCAGACTGGGCATGCAGCTCTCTGGCTGACAATTCTACTGCACTGCAGACCATCTATTATAAATGTACATGCAATATAAATGTTACAAGCATTTTCTTAACACTTCATCTTGTAATTATGACAAATAGAATTCAGAAGTATGACAAATGCAATTGAAAGAATATTTATTATACAATAAGCTAAAATATTATGTTTATAGCACATCTGCAGAATGTACTGTGCCTGTGCAAAACCACGGTTTTCGTAGGATGTTTGGTCAACTTTACATCAGAATTTTGTCTGTTGCACAAGATACCCTTTCAGACACAATGTTTGGAAACTATAGACGGGATGTCACCCTTGAATACGAAAATATGACCTTGAAAGAGGTGTTCCGTGAAAGTGCTATGCACAATACATTACGGGTTTTGCGCAGGTGCAGTATTGTAAACATGCCGCAGTAGTTTTTTCCACCTCTATCTCTTCCACCGATGTTGTGACCATCCTGTAAGTCATCCACACGTAGTCGTGCAGATATCTGGCAGCGATGTCCTCCTCACTCTGGTCCTGTTCAGCTGCTCTGTGGATAATCTTGCCAAGTGTTGATTCCCTGAACAACCTGGGCAGGGCCTGATCCGGACTCTCACCAGTCGATGCTAAAGAAGAGCCACAAAAAATTATTACATACACAGAGTTAAAAATATTTTGTATCAGTGTGGCTCAGTAGCTAGAACACTTTTAGTCAGAGCCTAGTATAATACCCTTGTGTGTTCCTTATGTATGTACATGTATGTCTAAGTCAAGTAGTGTACAATCTTTTGTCTCCACTTTTCTATATACATTTGTTATGTGTCTGTTAAGTCTTGACCTGTACCTAGCCAGTTATGGCATGAATGTACAATAAAGGTCTTCATCATCATCATCAACATTCCAGAATGTCCAAATTTGGTCCTGCAATTTGATACTTTCTACAAGACATGTAAGTTTCAAGAGGATGATGGCAAAGAATAAGTCATCGCAAGTAATATGAGCCAACATCCCTTTTACAAATTGAATGAATGTCACAAATCATTGTCATCATGAAATGTCTAAGACTTTCATACTTTGGCTCACCCTGAAAGAAACTTTAAGATACAAAATCTTACAAATCTGCTTTCACTATTTCACTACCTTTTGCAAGTCATATTATTAAGCAACAAGAATTATCAGGATAGGGTACATTAATACAAACCACTCTGAGCACATCATGATATGGCAAGTCTTTGAAACTGAAAACGTGGAACAAATAAATCCGAACATATTAAGGGCCATTTAGTCCCTACCCTCCATTTTCTGTGCAGTCTTCAGCATGGCGTCCACCTGACCTCGGATGACCCAGGAGAAGGGCAGCCTACACTCAAACAGCTGTTCTCCACATCCTGAGCTCAGCACTGGGATCTGGGGAACGTCAAGCAACATTTCAGACCATTAAACCACACCTATCTATTATTATTGGTTCTTGGATTTGCCTGGCTTATTTTTCTGATTTGCAAAAAAAGAATTTCAGGTTCTGAATCAACTCCAAAATGCTTACATTTTGGCTAGACTAACAGTTGAAGAAAGTTTTTCTTGGATGTTGTTCTATTTTTTTACCATCTTGGAAGTTGCTCTATTTTTTCCATCTAGCAATGCAGTGGTTCCTTTAAAATGCAGTGGTTTGACAATTATTCCGTTAAGTTGACTTCAAGGCTCTCTCTCTAAGAACTATCATACAAATGTAAGATGACTAGGCCTGGGTTTTTTACCGCACTGTCACTTTATGTTAAATTTTCTCTCAGAAAATGCAAGAACCAACAAATTAAATTAGTGTGGCATTAAATTGTAACTATGGTTAGATTGAAACCTCTTGGAGGTCATGGTGGCTCAAGTTACGTGTTGTGGTATTGACTAGTACTAGTACTACACTTCACACAAGCAAGTAATATAGGAAACAAACAGCATGAGGAAGGGTACAGGTAAGGTCCTATCAATTTCAACAGGAATCCTCAAAAAATGAAGGACTATATTCAATCAAATTGTTATACGCCTTTCTAGATCAAAGTTGGTCCAAATAGACTGCAATGCACTTCAAATGGTTGGAAACCCTTCTTATGCAAATTGCATTAAATAGTAAGAATTGTAAATGTGTATTCATTAAATACCTTTTGTCGTTGTACATTCATAACAGGAGACAGCATGTCACTGTAGTGGAAAGGCACCAGGTTCTGGTCACTCAGGATTTCCAGGAAGATTGGAACAGTCCACTCTCCGGCAGGGGTGACCATGTGGTCCAGGTTACAGTTCCTGTCAGCAAAGGCAACAATCTCAGCCAGGAGAGGGGCTATCACCGAGGACAGGTGGTTCCAGGCTGATTGTCTGAAATTTCAGAAATAATGGAAGCATAACTAATGCATTCATGTACAAATGTACAATGTATGTAGCTGTCTACGTCTCAAAATGTACTCTAGGATTTTTTTGCCTACAAATATACTAGGACAAAAGAATGGCCAATCGAGCATGTTAATATATACAGCTTGTGCATTTGTGTGGTAGATTGAAGAATGACAGTCACGATATGAGCTACGTAATTGGTTATGGTATTGACAAATTCCAAGTGTAGATCGTATGTTTGTATGTTATGCATACCTAAAAGAGGTCCAAACAAAAACAACCAATCTTAGAAAGACAATGTGTACTAACTAGCATTATCACACGGGTCAAACCACACATGTTGAACAATATGAAGAACTTTATTTTACGACAATTGTACATGGTACAATGTATGGCAACGACTATTGAACATAGTACAAAAAACAAAGGGGTATAGAATGAAAATATAATGACCAGGTGACATACATGTAAATGTATATAGATAACAGAACTGATACAGGATTGTGTGTAACACGTCGTTCGGTGTGATATAGCTAGCTGCCGCCGCCGCGTGCCTGCGAAGTTGGGCTGTTATGCCAAAGGACGGTTAAACCGGCTATACCGATACAGATACATAACGGGTGTATTCCTTCCAACCTGAGTGTCCCTGCTTCTGTGATAGCCTTGGGTGTAGCAGCCTCATTAGTCAGCCAGTTCACGCCTCCGTCTGCTTTGTTCCTCTCCTTCTCTTCCAGCAGCTGCACGATGCGAGCCTTCACCACGTCACAGAAACTGGGACCTGAAAATGGTACGCAGTGAGTCATCATTTCCTATGGCCCCTGGCTACACAGGTTCAAACTACTGGCTAGACAGGATGGAAACCTGTCTATGTCCTATGGCCTAACAGTCCTATGGCCTAACTTGTTGTATTGAGGTTACTATAGCCCTGAAAGGCTGCCATTACAGACCCTTGCCATTTGGCCTCACCATGCCTAAATGGAAAAGCTCCTGGCAATTCAAACAATGGCAGCAAAGATACTGCAAAGATAGAGCACAATGCTCCTTTACCACTATATTTAACTGACATATACATTTTTTACTGTAACAGTGTTTTTTCAGTCATACATGTAACGTTACATGTACATGTATATCAGAATGAAACTGCCTATCAACAGAGGGAAATATATTATTATGATTATTATAATAATTCATTTCCATTCTTAAACTTGCAAGCTGGAAAAGAAAATTATGTGGGCTATGCAAAAAGAACTGCATGCATTTAAAGTAGTCCCATGGCCTTTTTCAGACCGTAGGCGCAGTGGGTTGTTGATCCACTGTGTCTAGGGCACAGTACTGGAAGATGGAGCCACTGACTCTCCTTCCACCTCCCCGGCCATTTTACACCTAGGTGGAGTGAGAAAAGTCGAGTCTCTCAAATATCATGTGCTTGCCTACCCCACTTTGTCATTCGATGCTACATGCATTTACTCCATACGATAACACTGAGAATTCCACAAACCTTTCTCCACCCTCTCCTGCAGAAGTTCCATGAGCTTCTCAATCCTGGTCACAGTCCTTCTCTTTGGCAGGTGCTTTGGATCCTCCAGCATGGCGGCTGTTGCCTGGATACAGCTGACCAGGAGCCTCTTATCATCCAACACAGACACCTGGGAATGGCACACACAACCAGAGCAAGAGATGTAATGAACATTAACTTCATCGGTTTCACGGCTAATCCTAGCAAAAACCCGCCAATTCTAGCCCTTTTTTGGTCAAATACTGGCAAGTCCTATTAAATTTTTGATTTGATATCTTAATCTAAACCCTTTGAAACGTTATTTCAAGGATTCAAGGTGCAAATTTTTTATCGAGTAAATCAGGTGAAATATTAGACAAGTCTCTTTGCTCAAAACAAATGGAGGAACAGCTCTTGGCAACAGTCCACGTCCTGAGATAAAAAGAGAATCCCTTAACCTACCGAACCTATTTTTTTCAGGACTAAAACCATAAACACTACATACTGTACTTAGGACCCTATAACTTAGGACAAGTTGGACTTCATGCCTGCAAAGTGGTGTGTTATGCCTAAGTTAGTAGACCAATTCAGAAATCGAATTTTTTGCACTGGAGCAAGAAACTCACTACTATTTATTGGAACTTAAAATATAGAGTAAAAAGAAACAACTACAAGGAATAATAATTACATTTTCCATGAGAGCCCCTATCTCAAATATATACAAAACGTACCAAAACTCAAGAATGAAAGTTAGACTAAGTTGCAAACTTATGATTATGCATAAAAGTACCTCCTTATACTTGTCGGCTGTCTTTGGTTGTGGGTCTACCTCTTCCCTGTCAGCAGTGAGTTCAAGCTCAATGTCATCCAGGTCCATCTCCTCCAGAGTGTCCCCACCATTTCTCTCCATGGTAACCTCCTGGGGTTCTTCATCCTCCTCTACTTCCATGTCCTCTTCCACACCAGCTTCAGTACCATGGACAGGATCCTCATCCTGAATAAAATATCGAAGAATTTCACTGGAACGTTATGTAATGTTGTAGTAACAAGCCAGTATATCTATTATAGACAAAATATACTGCAACCAGAGTGATAAGCCAGTGTAGCAACTCTTCACCATAACACACAGGCTTCAGTACCAAGGACAGGATCCTCCTCCTAAACCAAATATCAATGCTACTGGAAGGTTAGCTAATGTTGTACTAACAAGCCAGTATATCTACTAATATGCTGTATCTTAAGTGATAAGCCAGTATAGCTACTCTTCGCCATAATACACCAGCTTCAGTACCATGGACAGGATCCTCCTCCTAAACCAAACATCAAACAATGTCACTGGAATGTTAGGTAATGTTGCACTAACAAGCCAGTACATCTACTGATTAAGGCACTTGACACAACTTTAGTCACTCCATCCAGGTGTAAAATGGATACCCAACTTCAGTCTGGGAGGTAAAAGGCGGTAAAAGGAGAGGGGTGTGCTCCGCCTTCCGATAACGTTCCCTAGTCACCACCTCTTACCTCCCCAATCAAAGTTGTGTAAAGTGCCTTTCCCGAGGACACAGCGTCTTGCCAGGAATTGAACCCGAGACTTCTTGATCTCGTGCCAACTAGCCTAACTACTTGGCCATCTGATGCCACTTGAATATTACTGTAAGTTCTGATAAACAGTTTTTTTGGTTTAACACACACCTCCATCTGTACTGATCTGTCAACAGTGTTCTCTTCCTCAGCATCCATGTCCATGGAGCGTGTGTCCTCCTCCCTCCTGTGCCCCCCCAGCAGCTGACTGATGGGTTTGTTGATCATCTCGCCCACGTCGGGCGCGTTCCTCTGCGGCGGCTGCAGGTCGTCGATGTGCGCACACGTCCACCTGCCGCCCTGGAACCCCACAAAGCAGCCTCCCGGCAGGCGGGGCAGCTGCACGATGAAGACCAGGTGAGCTGTGGTGTTGCCCACCTGTGTCTGCTCGTCCTGCACGCAGTACCGGGCGCAGGCTATCAGGTTACTGTTGGTGTGGCCGGAGTCGCACTGAACCACCAGGACGGACTCCTCGTGTAGTGTTAATGTCAGGAAATCTCTGTAAAGATAACAAAAAAATAGTAACACTTGCAAAGCAAATGCATAATGTTAGCCCTCACAATGGTTCAGCCTAAGAAACTACTGCTCAAACACATTCATACAAAATTATATGGTGACCAGCCCCTCCAACTCTATCCTGCAACTTTGTTACATAATGTAATGCAGCACCAGTTGCCATGGTGATATTCATGTGGTCCAGGTCATTGACCCTTTAGGTTTGGAGAAGAAGAAATGAACTAAACTGCAAACTTCAAGGTAAACATAATGCTACTGATCATACACAGGGAATGGCGTCATGATTTATATCTATCATATGATGTCAAACTGCTGTAAAGTCTAAGATGATTGTGTTTTATGAATAGAATATAATTGGTTACAGTGGCCTTAACCTTCATTGTTGAGTCTTTATCTTTGAGAAGACTTCAAGAATTAATGACATGACAAGTATCATCTCACTCACACTCAAGTATCATGATGCATCAAAAATAAACTTGAAGACCTACCTGATTTGCTTACAGAACTGATGCTCAGTGTCAAACTGTTGCAGTGACATGACGGCTACATGAGCCGGCGGCAGGTCCAGAGCTGTGGCCAGACTCCGGGCATCTGTGTGAGACAGCAGCTTGGAGTGGGTGGTCACCTGATGGAAACAGAACATAACTATGAGGACCTAGAATAAAATGCCCTAACAAAATATACAACTTGATAAATTAAAATAAACATATTAAATCATTCACACTAAATAAACTCACATGTAGCGATTGAACCTATTGTCTTGATATATGGTAGTGGCCATTTTGTTTTTAATATAAAGGACAACTGATCTAATTATGAAATTATTGCTAGTAGCAGTAAGTGAATGAAGTCCCAAGTTTAGTTTCGAAAGAAAGAATGAAAAAAATCCTGCTTAAAAAAATTGCAATAATTCATACTACAAGGCAAATTTGTGACCTTCCTTTGAAACAGGATTCAGTACTTTAGCATTAGAGCAGTTTGAGTTAAAATAAAAGAATGACCTGTGTTAGCACATTGCAAGAACATACTGCACTTGAGCAAAATGTGAAATGTTGTTGTTGTTGTGGAATGTAATGTGCATACATTTGTAAATACAGCACTTCTAAATAATGCAGCTATTCATTTAAGGTCATGTTTGGGTATATACATGTAACAAAGACATCCCGCCTGAAGCTTTCAAATGTTGTATCTTCATAACATGTTCATTGGAAACAATACCAGTATCTCATGTCACCCAAACATCTAGCAGAAACCGTGGTTTCGTACAGTCTCATTACATTATCCTGCCATGCTACCTGTGTCTGTATGCCCTGCTGCCACCTCCCCGCCTGTCTAGCCTGGTGGATCCTGTGACACAGGAACTCCTGCAGACAGGAGTGGTGCTGCTGATGGAAGTACTTGTCCTTCAGGGTGGCTTCTTCTGACGACAGTCTGGACTTGGACAGCCTGACCACGGCGTCTGGTGTGGCACACTGGAGGAGAAGGTCCTGGGCCTTCTGTAGTATCTGAAGATGAAGTCAGACAACATAATGAGAATGCTGTGCTACGATACAGAAGATTTGAAACCAGGCCAGTTCAATACTGAATCACTGTTTATGGGTTCATTGTAAGGGGAAATTCCCCTAGCTCTTTTTCACAAGCATAATGAACAGTGGACCACAGCTTAACATCCCGTCCTAAGGATTGTGACCCTTTACGGTAGCTTGCATGTCGGGTGAGCGACAATAGCTGGGATTCCATCTCCCAATCTCTTAGTCCAGAGGCAGGGTCACTAAACATTAGAGTACACAAGCAATAATTATTAGAATCTACAAAAAAAAAACAGACCTAGGCATCTTATTATAGTTCGAAAATGCTACGATAGGAGCTACAATGAAGTCAACTTACCAGGGTGGTTTGTAATTCAAACAATGAATCTTAAACTTTCAAACAAACTGTAACAGTTAACAAAGACTTTCTTCAAATGTTGGTGCCAAAATATGAGCATTAAGTTGATTCAGAACCCGAGTTTTTAATTTAAAAAAAAAAACAGAAAAAAATTAAACACTGGGTGAAACCTTTGTGACAGACGTATTGTACATGTTTCTGATTAATTATGCAAATAAGATCCTCTTTTGCAAAAACCCACCTGTTCCTCCAGTGAAGGGTCATCTGTGTCTACCCCACTCATCTCAGAGCAGACCTGGAACACCAGGGTGGCAGCCGTGTCGGGATGGTAGCCGACAAAGGCATCTCCTACTGTGTATCGGTGCCTGAAACAAATTACAAAGTCTATCAAAACTGGCAAAAAGGGACAAGCAAAATGTACACTATGGGGGGAAACTATAAGGAACTAAGAGCTATGATTACTTTTCTACTGCACATCAAATTGAATTGACAAATAAAAGTTTAAACTCTTTGAAACTGGTGTGTTATGCCTTGATAATAAGGAAGTTTACCAATTCTACAAACATCGTGGATAGTTTCATCAGGTTGGTAAGTCACTCTTTCTACACAACCAAGCCTTTAATGTTCCTTAAAAACTGGGAACTTTTCCAGTACCATGCATGCCCGGTTAGCGACAACAGCCAAGACTGGAACTCCCAAACTTGTGGTCCAGAGACAGGGTTGCTAACCACTAGACTACGTATGCTATATACAAACTTACTTGACAGTTTCATGAGGTGCCGTCCTCTGTGTGGCGAAAGCCTCGGCCCACAGCTCCAGCCTGTGAGCGATGGCCTTCTGCTGGGGAGTCAAGACAGTGGAGATGGCCAGGAAGTGTTTCTCCAGTCGGTTGACCAGAGGGATGGGAAACCTCTCATATACAATGTCCTTCTCTGCAACAACTACCAGCCTGGGAGAAAAAGGAAATTGTAAGTGTAGTATGGTTAAAAACATACAGCTTAAAGCCCAGGAAAATAAATGTTGTCAGTGTTTGTTTACAGTCCTGAAAAAATTAGGTTTGGTAGCGCAGTATCCATCAGATAGAAATGGAATCCGAATCAAATATTTCTTGTTCACCTTTTCATGACATTTTTCTTGTCCACCTTAAAACATACCCAAATTAAACTGTGTGAAGGCATTTCAGCACCATGGAAAGCAGATATGTTACAGTTTCTAACATACCCAAATTTTACAAGTCTGTCAAGCTCATACCCCAAATTGTGCCCCCAAAACCAAAGCCAACGACATGTCCCAAAAAGGTCAAAATTCTCGATTCTGAACCAAATTTCTTTGCAAGAGGAGTGAAGGAGGTGGTCTACATTAGAGCTCATAGACCTACCATGAACAGAGACGGGGGGCGACACAAGTTAGCTGGCATGTATGACCCGCTACTACGGTCACATGTCTCTGATGTCACATTCCAAGAATAGCTGTAAATTTGGGGTAAGTCCCAATTCATTACAGTGTTGAGAATAAAGCGTAGTCTTTATTTCATAATGACTTGTACCAACACAGATGACCTTTCATGCTATGTCCCCCAACATTTTAAGGTACCAGCAAAGCTTTACCTGAAGTTTTGGTGGACTCGACACTTGACCCTGTGTGTACCCAGACCCAGATCCACATACCGCTGACCTCCAAAGTACACGTAGTACTGTAAGGGGAAAAACACTCTGAGTACCTCTTGAAATCTAATAATTGTTATATCCAGCAATTCTTAAAGAGCAGGCTTGCACTATATAAGCACCCAATAAATTCGGCTAACGTAAACTACCTGGCCCCATTCTGTCCCTGACTACTGTGGTGGTAACATGGGCAGAGGGCTCTTGAAGACACTGTTTGAAACATATTGACAACAGATAAGGAATTTATGTACATGTACAGTCTGTTGTACATAAAGAAGATAGCCTCACCTTACCCAGAATATAAAGTAATTACAACACTGTACTGTCTTGCCAAGGTTTGGTGGTGTTATAGATTGGCTGGCAGTTACTTGAACAGTTCTAACAGAGCTCCAGTCTACATGTATACTAGTGCTGCTTTCTCATACTACCAAATTGACATCACAATTGAAACCCATATTTCTAGACTCACTTACTATCCAAGCTAATTCAGTTGTGAGGTTGACATTTTAGATATCTAAAATTAGACGCTTTGATGAAATGTTGACAAGGCAGTTTGAAAAATTGAAATTTGACTACAAACTTGGTTTTCCAGAAACTGAAAGTTGCAGATAGTATTTTCTTGATTTATGTGACTCAGTTACAGCTATCCCGATCATTCTGCGTGGTTTGATATTGTTAGTTTGAAAACCAGTATAGAAAAAACATTTGAATTTGTTCAAAAAGATTGACAGTTATTATGCTAATCAGTCCCTGCCATTGTTTTCGGTGGCTGGACCGTCTAGGATGTTTATTAGTTTATGTGATTATGGGGGTCAATTCACTATTCAAGCTGCTGGAGAAGCCACAGTGGGGAGTACTTCCTTATTGCGTTGCCCTGGGCACCGAATCCTCCAGTTTAACAATCGTGCCAATTAAAACCAAACAAGCCAACAAAGAGTCAATGAATATGTAATGCACCAGGAAAATCTGATATCCCCAAACAAAAAATTAAAACAATATAAATTCCAACGTTTGAATCTAGTATAATTCCAATTTATAAGCAGTGTATGCGAAACATGTTTGAATTACGCTATGGAAATAATGAAACTTTTTGGAGCCAGTGTGATGATAACCGTTATAACCTTATGCTAGTCATCACATGGGCAGAAACACCTGTATCAAACATTATCACTTTATCACCCATGTATGACATAGAAGAACCTTTTAGTAAGATATATATATTTCTAGGATGATTACTTTTGAATATTAAAGCCTTATTTGCCATAAATATCTCCATTACGATAAATGAATCCCTGCTCACCTGGTTGAGGGCATCATAAAGACTCTCGTACAGGTTCTCCAGGTTGAGCAGCACCACAGTCCTCCCAGTCTCCATACACACCTTGATACGGTTGATGTTCCGACACACCTGACAATACACAACATCATCATCATCAAACATTATCATTCTGAAAACATGAACTACATTTTGGACAATCACTTAGCTAACCTTTGTATTGGAAACATCACTACAATGCAACAAGACTTTACACTGCCTACTGTCTGAAATTTATGCAGACAATCCAATAGAATCCAGTAGCGTGATATGGCGAGTTATGCCTGTAATAAAGAAATGAAGAAAGAATAGTTTGGTCTGAAACAATCGTCAGTATAACCGTTACAGTATAAACTAACTAAATTTTTGCCATCAACTTCAAGAATATTCACTTTATTCATTAACAGACTGAACTTCCTCAACTTACGGCCAAACTGATAGCAATCAAAACAACATGATCTGATCTAAAATTTCAAGTTTTTTGCTAGGGTCAGTTGGGCAAAATTGAAAACACTTTTTTCCTAGGCTTTACCTGTGTGTACTCCAGGTCCTTAGGGAAACTGTGCCCTTACCTGTGTGTTGTCCAGGTCCTTAGGGAAGCTGTGCCCTTACCTGCGTGTACTCCAGGTCCTTAGGGAAGCTGTGCCCTTACCTGCGTGTACTCCAGGTCCTTAGGGAAGCTGTGCCCTTACCTGTGTGTACTCCAGGTCCTTAGGGAAGCTGCTGCCAAAGATGATGACTGTGTCAGACATGGACAGTAACTCCTGCTGCAGGATGCCCAGCGCTGCGTAGTTCTGAGTCAGAACCATCAAGTAACGACTCTCCCTGGAACAATGGGATTTTAAACTTAAAACCATGAACACCCTACACTATGTAAACAAGAACAACACTGGGGAGGGATGAAGTCAATGATAGCCAAGCAAATCTTAACATCAAGAAATTAATAACAAAGTGAGCAATTCCATTAGCAGTAGGAAAGGGCTAATCAATTAATATACCAGAAGGTAAGGTAAGGAAGGAGGGTAATATAGCACCAAGGACAGTGATAGGTGTAGTTGAGAAAGTAGTTAAGAAAGCATGATTGTGAATGTAGGAATAATACAAGAGAGTTCAGCACCAAGGACAGAGTTAAGTATGGTTACAAAATTATCATAATAGTAGTTAAGAAAGAGTAATGAAAAAGGTTAATGAAATTGTACAAGAGAAGACAATTCAGCACCAAGGACAGTGTTTGGTGTGGGGCTAACTCAGTGGTTAGGCCATTGCTGCGAAAATGCTTTAAAATACCATGGCCTAGACACAATGGATTAACAACCTTTGAAAAAGGCTATTGCTTAGGTCACATTTCCAAACCGGGGCCCGGTCGGGCTGTTTGTACGAACGAAAAATTAACTATTCTTATCAAGAATATAGAGAAATACAGCCCATGATTGTTATAAGGAACTTTTCTGTGTTTTGTTGTCTTCTGTATCGTAGTTTTCGTTCCCAAAAGCTGCCCGGCCGGGCCCCGTATGGGAATTGTGACCCCAGCATATGGGGCTATCTTTACCTTTCACTTTTTACACCACATAATAGTTCAGTACATATACAGTGGCCGTGGTGGGGTTTTTGGTTATAGCAGTGGGAAACAATAAGCATGAGTGCTAAAAGCAAAACTACACAATCCTACCCTTCACAGTGCATGCCCTGGACACTTGCTCGGATCAGACCACTGGGGGTGCAGTCTGGGTCATCAGCATGCTGCAGCAACATCAAACATTTCCTATTCTTCACTCAAAACGCCCCCTTCCCAAAAAAATCATTGTGGAAAAGCAAAGTGGGTTGTTCAATATACAAAACTGAAAATTCCAGATATTTGTAACACAGCACAAGCATTTTCAGTTTTCTTCTTAGCTAGAATGATGATTGCATGCATGCATGGAACTGATTGGAACAAGCCATATAGATCGACATGATTTTTCCTGTGTTTTCATATACATCTACATGACTGTACAATCTCTGAACAACCACATGTAGCTTTCAAAGGTAAGTTGTTGTACCATTTGCATCACAGGTTTAGAGAGTTTTACAGCCTAAAGAGCTCAATTTGTGGGGTGTGGCACTTCTATGCCAACAAGGCTATGCTGAGCAGGTACAGATTACATGTTCTCGGTAGATTATCTATTGATGTTTCCATTATTTGTCTAATCATGTATACCTTAGGTATTGTTGTTCGTACAGCAATGTTATACACTGTATGTTTATCTTTATATTTTCTTTGGATCACCTGGTTTGCCTCCCTCTTTTTGTAACATATAGAAAATTTTAATAAACTAATAGAAAAAATGCATACCTTGTAATCTGGGAGTGTCATCAGCACTTGTTCAAACTTCTTCAGTGGGTCCATGTCATCCCTGCCTCCATAGTTCCTCAGGACGGCATGGACAACCTGAGCCTTGGTGGGGGGTTTCTCCGATGTCTTACAGAAACCGTACACCATCTTCACCAAGCTGGAAGACAATATTCAATATTCCATACGATAAGCCAATACTACCCGCATCCGTATAGCATTAAATGTTAATGTGTAATACTATGTTGCAATTATTCTGTGGTGGTATTGAATAGCCGAGTGGCTAGGCTAGCAGACATAAGGGCAAGAGGTCACAGATTTGACAATCCATTCAGGTGTAAAATGGGTTACTATATTCAATTGAGGAGGTAAAAAGTGGTGAAAGGAGAGGGATGGGCTCCACCTTCAAATACTGTGCCCTAGACACAATGGATTAAGGACACACTAGCACCTACATGTAGATGATGAAAAAGACTATGGGACTTTTTGCAATCACTACCCACAAAAAATTTTTGAAAAATTTCGATATTACTAATTAGTCCAAAATGTCATTCACATCTTTACCTGGAATGTCTTGGAAAAACTCCAGAGACCAGAGTGACTGATCTAAAGCTCTATGTGATTTAACTTTAAACATGTAACTACCAACAGAGAGGGACTTTCATGACAATAGCAGTACAGAGTTCATGATTTTGCATCTACCAGCAGAGCAGGTTTCAAATAAATCCTAAAACCACACCTGTAGAAGTCTCGCAGACCAAAGAACTCCCTGTCCTGAGAATTGTAGAGCTTCAGGTAAGCTTCACACAGGTGTGGGAGGAGGGTCTTCATACAGGCCAGGACATGGTGGTCATTCTCACAGATACCCCTGGGAAATAAGAATAATAAGAACAATAAATATATCATGAAGAACTGTTGTGTAGACTGGAAGGCAATACAGCACCAAAGCAGGCAGCACTTTGTCGGTCTTACAAGACCATGAAAGTACTTCATCTACACCATGTACTTATTCTTGGTTTTGCGCTTAAAGCGTCTTAGTTCTGATGCAAGTCTCTGTTTTTCTTCCCCCCGATGTAAGCCCCTCTTAACTTCCTCTCCATAGTGTTCTGTTTGTTGCTAGTGTCTCCCATGTATTAATATCTATGTCCATGTCTTTCATGTCCCATTTAACAACTGCACCAAGGACAGTGTTGGTATTACAATTAGTAGTTAAGAATGAACATGAGATAATGCAACACAAGAGTTCAGCACCGAGGACAGTGTTATGTGTAGTTACAATTTTAGTAGTTAAGAAAGAGCATGGATGAAAATGGTGAATGGGATAATATGCTCGAAGACAATTCAGCACCAAGGCCAGTGTTGGGTATTACAATAGTTGCTAAGAAAGAACGTGTATGTGGGAATAATAAAATACAAGAGAGTTCAGCACCAAGGACAGTGCTAAGTGTGGTTACAATCATAGTAGTTAAGAAAGAGTATGGGTGAAAAAAGGGTGTATGGGATGATACAATAGAAGACAATTCAGCACCAAGGACAGTGATGGGTATTACGATAGTTGCTAAGAAATAACATGAATGTAAGAATAATAAAATACAAGAGAGTTCAGCACCAAGGACAGTGCTAAGTGTGGTTACAATCATCATATATGGTAGTTCAGAAAGAGTATGGCTGAAAGAGGTGATTGGAACAATGCACCCAAAGACAATTCAGCACGAAGGACAGTGATGTAGTACAATAGTGGCTAAGAAAGAACATGAATGTTGGAATGATACAATAAAAGAGAGTTCAGAACTAAGGACAGTATTAAGTATGGTTCCAATATTAGTTAAAGCAATAGTAGTTTTATGTAATTGTAAACATGATAAAATCAGGTGCTGGACCCACAGACTTACCTTGCACTCTTAGTCAGATCCTCTTTCCTTGGCTTCCCCCTGGACACAAAGATGCCCCTGTTCATCTTAGCAGGATCCAGAGCCCAGTTGGAGATCCCCACAAATGCTACCTTCTTGTGAGACCTGGTCTGATCTGGGGCTTCTTCATCCTCCTCCTCCTCCTCTTCTTCCTCTGAGTCATCATCATCATCATCATCTTCTTCTACATCTTGGTCTTCCTCCTCATACCCATCCTCCAGCAGTGGATGCAGGGTCTGTGTTACAGTAATTGTGAAGTTAACACATACATGTTATGGCCATACAAATTCTATATGCCTTCATATCTAACATGCTCCATTTTGTTTCTTTCATTTTTTTTCCTTCAGCATCCATCTTTTTGTCATTTGATGGACAAAATTTTTGCCCAATCCATCATCTCTGAAAGACAAAGATAGGTGTGTTAACACATGGAAAGAGATGTCATTAAAGTAAGCTTAGATTTCAAAATTCTAGAACTAAAACTCTAGAACACTGGATTGGATGCAAGGTCTGTACCACAGTCGCTTTTTCCTTCTTTGTGGCTAAACTATACACAACGGTAACAATTTGTTTATATATACTAACTCTGGTCAAATATTGACAGATATCAAAGATAAACAGATATCAAACAGAGATAAACTACAGAAGTGGTTACATCTTCAGATGCTGAGAAACACTTTCACATCAGATTTGTTAATCATATACATTGTATGGTGATGTACAAAGTCATTATGTAATATCTAATACCAGAGGCATTTTGGTTAATACCGGTAGTCACCTTGAGGGGCATTTTGGGTGAGTCCTCTGCCAGTCCCACCTCATCCAGCACGACCACAGACACGAAGCGGGACAGGTCCTTGTCCTTCTGGAACTTGCTGCACTGCCGGAAAGTTCCCACAATGCCTTCTGGTGTGGCCAGTGGGCTGCACTGGAAGGAGACCATCTGGGCCTGACATGAAAAAAAAAAGAAATTTAAATCACAGCTGAGGGAATTTGAGTACTTTACAGATAGTATGAAAGAATTTGGACTTTTGAACGTGCAACTCCTGTCCAGGAATTTTTATCTTATTTATTTATTCATTTATTAGCACATGATAAAAGTTTTACAAAACATACTACAATGTAAGTAAATGTGCAGGGGTGGAAGAAAAGCCATGAAGAAAAGGCTTGTTTGATCTCCTCCCCATCATGATTTTACAATTTTTACAGTTTTATCAAATAAATGAGTGAACACACTGCTGTCTTTTCTTGCAGGTTCTTCATAGACTATTTCAGTTCACTCAGCATTTTGATGACCACAACAGGGCTTTCTCTAGCTCCAGATATTTTGTCACGATAGCAAATCCATGCCTATTTTAAAAACGTAATTCTTGTGGTATTGTTGTACACGTAGAGATTGCCATATTGTACCCTGTACAATGGTCCAGTAATGAGGTTCATTCATTCACTGTACATTGTAAGACATGCCAATTTTGTCTCCCAATAATTGTCCCTCAAATGCTCAGGCTAGGATGACAGACACTGGAGAAAACCCTGTACCACAGCAAAATGCAATCTCTAGAAGGTAAAGGTAGTCCGATATAGCTAATAACCTTTACAGATAGAGGCAATGTCTAAGGCATATCCCTCCTCTTCCACCACCTTTTACCCCCCCCCCCAAACCGAAGACAGGTACACATTTTACGACACACACACACTGGCTATAGTGAGGAAAGTCGTGTAAAGCACCTTTCCCAAGGAGACAACGTCTTGCCAGGAATCAAACCTGTGACCTCTTGGTCTTGTGTCCACTACCTTAAACATTTGGGCATTCAATGCCAAAAGGGGAGTACTATAATCACATAATTATCTATGATGGGCAGTCTGTAAGAAGTGTATTTCCTACCTGTTTGAGTCCTTTGAACAAGGATGAAGGTGCAGAGTCTCCCTGCATGGCGTCTGCCACGATGGTTTTGGCGAGAGACTTGGAGCTGCCCGGCTTGCCCACCAGGAAGAGCGGGATCTGCAGCTCGATACACACCACCATCATGAACACGTTCTCCTTCAGCGCCGTGTTACAGGCGATGTTCGCTCCCAGCTGGTCCTTCAGCTCATCAAGGAACGCCTCCTGGCATCTTGACGAGAGAAAACAAACAAATCTTTTGGAAAATCATAAAATCAATAACTAACCCTTATAATACTTGGTGGTCATCATTGTCAACTTATTCTCGTACCCAAGGAACATACACAGGTTTGGGCACTTTATGGTAACTTTACTGACTCAGAGGACAATCCAGCTCTGTTCAGCACGAGAAAAGGCATCAGTGCTTAGCAAACTTGAAACAAGAGTGGAGTCTATGGCATCTTAATACAGCAAAGTAAGAGATGAGAAATAGTTTAGAAAGGTTAAAATTGTTGGCCACAGATACATGTACATGTAGATATTGGAATATGATAATTATTGGAATTATCTAATTTGTGTGCAGTTCACACAAAAGCAAGATGGCACCTCTGCACGCAATTTTTTGTATTGCACATGACATTGTACATTTACTTTGAATAGTCTCTAAAAAATATGGACACTGCACTATCATTCAAGGTACAATGTAGAAAAAATGGGCTAAAGCAATTTCTTAAACCATACCTGTCTAAGCACATCAGTAGAATGAACTGTGCCTGTGCAAAAAGGCTTCGGTTGGATATTTGGTCAACTCTGCATCAGAATTATGTCCATTGCAAAAGATACCATCCTGACACAACATTTGAAAACTACAGGATATCATCCTATACATCATGTGCATACTACCTTAAATGATTAACTCTATGAATCAAAAAGTGTTACATTCCAGATTTTGTGTAAGCTATCAATCAACGTACCTGTCTATCTCCTGTTCCATTGTCTGAGGTCCCTGGGGAAGCAGGCAGGTGTCTGTGAAATGTTGAGCCACGTATCTTCTGTACTGTTTCCTGGTCTCCAGGCGGGAGTGGTAGCAGACACCGATGGCCAGGACTAGAGCTCTGGTGAAGTCAGATATCTGTGCCTGTGACAAGATGTCAGGGTACTGTCAGTAATACAGCTATGGAAAAATGTACATGTAACAGCACCTGTATCAACACATTAAAGATCCCACCACACTTATCAAAAAGAGTAGGGGCCTTCCCGGTGTGAGTTTTGGTTTTTCTTCTAATGCCCACAATCATGATAATGATCATTCTGGCATACTCATCAACACCTGAGCGAAGTGAAGAAAGTCGTGTAAAGTGCCTTTCCCAAGAGCACAAGGTTGGTGTATTGGCAGGATTCGAACCCGGGATCTCTTGGTTCTGAGTCGAATGCTCTGCCGTTATACCACACAACCCCACGAGTGGTTCAAACCTCAATTACAGTCTGGTCTTACACAGCTTGCACTCACCGTACAAAACTGGTGTCACAGTGTTATGCCCAAAGACAGTGGTTTATGTGAATTAAACAAACATGCACCATGTCATCAAGTCATAAACAGCCACAATAGACATCAATAACCTTTTATTTTAGTACTGAAATTTTCAGCAGAACTTACATTAGACCTTGTGCTCCTGCCTGTATCAGGCATCAGTTCCCTCAGTTTGCCAGACATTTGGTAGAACCAGCACAGAACTGTCAGGGTTCTCTCTGCATCACGCAGACTCACAAAACTGCACTCATCCTATGGAAACAAATTTTAATGCTACATGTAGTAGTCAGAGTGATATTTGTTAAAATCATACCCAGTTTAGTGATTTCTTACTTTGGTTATTAAAAACCATGTTTAAAAAACTAAATCATTATCATTGACTTTTATAGAAATGGCACAGCTAGCAATAAGACCAATAATTTCTTATAGGTTGTCAAATGAAATCTGAGATTCTAAACCTCCAGGAAATATATAAAATGATAACAATGACTCAGACATCGCATTACGACAATGTTACCATTAACACTACATGACTTAGAAGAAGGGTGATATCACAATTATAAAATTAAATACAAAATACAGGATAAAGACCACCTCAAGCTTCCTGAAAGTAGTGTGGTATAGACCATTAGACTCACAAGACAGTGGACAACTGGTAAAGATAATAGACAATCACACATATATGTACAAACATGAACCAAAACAATACCTTCCCACAGATATCTTCTCCCCCAGAGGTAACGACTTTTAAAATATCATCAGTGACTTTTATAGGAGTGCCACGGCTACATGTTGTAATGAGACCAGTTCTTATAGGACCTGGTCAATCATTGTTGAACAAGTAAATGCTAATGATTATGGATGAAATCTGAATGCAACACTCTTTTTGATTGATAACTTTGTTACCTTTTTGCTCCGCATGTAGCGCTGGGATGCAGCCAGTACGGCACTCACAACCTTGGGCGTGTTACCGGTAGCAGGTAGGTTGTTATCTTTTATCTGGAAATTTGAACAGGAAAGAAATCATCTGGCTACACAAAGTAGACTATAAGGACTGCTGCATCAGTAACTTCAACAGATCAAAATAGCATCAACTAACTTGTGGGCTAGAACTGGACCAAGTAAAGATGCATACTATTTATCTACTACCTTAACACTACAAATGTATTTGGCATACTATAGTATACAAAAGTACATAATTTTAAGAACAAGGCTACTCATCCTAGATGAAATGGTTGAACATTTCAGTCAATACGACCAGAAATGATACTGATGAAGATTGCTGGATATCGGTCAAAATATCTAAAACTAATAGTTTTATTTCCAGCGATTAACTGCTTTTTGGCGCATTATTTCCAGTTGTATGGATTAAACCAGGATTTATACTATATATATTTAGGTATACTTATATATATATTATATATTGTAATATACGAAAGACTTACACATCTGTTGACCATCTGCACGATGTACTTCTCCTCCACATCACTGCTGAGCTGGCCGAAGTCCCAGACCAGCGGCAGCATGCTGGGGGGGAGGGGCTGGACACGGTACACCAGCTGACGTAGGGGGATGTGACCTGAACCATTCAGATACTTCATCATAAAACTAAAATGGTACATTGTAACATTTGCAAAATTATGCGAAATTTTTTTCCAATGTTTACCTTCACATGGGAATGCTCCAGCTCAATAAACTACGGTAACTGTTCTGTTTATTCATACTCAAACACATCCATATATGGTGACCACCCTCCCTAACTCTGTCCTGCAACTTGCTACATAATGTAATGTAATTCAACACCACAAGGTGCTGCTACATCACCTGTCCAGTTACCATCAATGGTGACAATCCTGTGGTGACAGTCAACTGCCATAAGATCTAAAAGTTTTCATCATGGCACACTGGGTTTAACTGTTGGGGATTGAATAAAAGAACAACTCCTTTTTGGTTTCTATACATTACTACCAGCGATATTCTTCTTGATTATCGTAAGTAAAAGATACATACCAAACCTGTCCTTTGTCTCTGTGGCCTTGATATGGTAGCCGAGTCCTGCCTCCTCCAGCCTCCTGATCATGTCATCTGTGTGTCTGAGGAGAGAAAAGCATGTAAAAAAAAACACATCATACATGTAGACACTGTTATGTTTTTAAAAAAATTACCCTGATTTGTACAAAACTACTCAGGAATCAGGCAGATTGGTATCCTTAGAAGTATTTTTCATTTTCTCTGACTATGATATAATAAATCATCCACAACAATTTATTTTGGGGGGATTTTCTTCACTCTATCCTTTCATAATATATTCTAAAACTAGAAAGGCCTACATTTGCTTTGGAGCAAATGTTGCGGATGGCTTCACCACATTTTACGACATGGCAGGGAAAGAAGGAGAAACACAAGGGAAAACAATTCTTTTAATTACATTGATATAACTATAGTATGAATTAAGTGACATCAGTTGGATAGCTACATTGTACATGTATCCCTACATTATTTGTTAGGATTTTTGATTGCATAAAGCCATAAAAATCAGAGAACCAACAAATTAAATTAATGTGGCCTTACCTCCTGTATGGGTTAATGGCAGCGACGATCTTGAGACAGCCGTCCTGCCTGTTGAGAGGCTGTCCTGCGATGGTCCCGTCACACATGATCTCCTTTATCAGCCCGATGGCCTCTGTGGTGTTGGCCTCATCAAAGAACAGCACAGTGTCAATGTTGTGCCTGTCCCTGTTGACTCTGGCGGTCTGCTGAGCTCTCTCCACCTTACGTATGATATCCTCTGCCCTCACTCCACCATGGACCTGTTGGATATTGTAACGTATTTACCTTCATCTTGTAAACATAAATCAACACAAATAAATCATTGCTGTTTTGGGCGTGACCGTGAGCTACCTGGCTTGTGTCCCAGTTTTTTTGTTGCAAAACCTGAATGAAGCACGCAACTGGACTTTGGCTTTGACCTGTAGTGCCTAGTATTACTTGAAAGTTGAAATCTTGTGTCAAAAAGTGTCTTCTTTATTAGAAGAAATATGGTTACCGTAGTTGAATATTTTGCTAGTACATGTAGGTTACCAAAGAAGTAAACACACTGTAGATGGAATAAACTTGAAATATAAAGTCATGTACATTGTATACAAAATCAACAAAATTATGTACTGCCTACAACATATCTAGTATCTCATGAAGTGATGGTTGAATGGATTGATCAATCGATTGATCGAATGATTCACGAAAAAGGTTCCTAACTCTTTTAACTTTTAGACAAAGCATTGAACAACGTTCTGACAAACCTTCATGATGATCATATTCTCTGGATGTTTCTTGCCCTTGACGTGGCCTGCCTGAAGGTCACACATGAACCTGATGAGCCTGGTCTTCCCACAGCCCGTCTCTCCCATGATGATGACGGGGATGTTACACCTGGTAGGGGGATAAAAAGCCTTGAGATACAACATTCATAGTTGAGTCATTGCTCACCGAGTCATCTATATAACGTGACATCACAGAAGCAGTGGATTGCTCATTCCAAGACTGAGTAAAAAATTTGGGTAAGTCCAATTCCTTGTGTTGGAAATTACAGTTCAAACCTGCTTCATATTAACACTGATTGCTTGCAGTGGAAACAAGTCTTCTTAGAATTTCCATTCGTAGCAGAGGAGCCCCAACCAGGACAAATTGTAAGGGGATGGGGGGTGGAAGGCTAAGGAGATACATGTATGTGTCATCTACATTGTACCTGATCTTGATCTTGATTGGATACTGCACAACACCCCTAAATTGGGGTAAAGCGTGCATAGCAATAAGCAAAGAGTGGGATTTTGGAGGGAGGCAATTTGAAAAAAAACACCCAAATACACCATACTCATAGGAAATTCAAACTCTACTACAACTGGATAAATTACGGAGATAATATCCGGATGTTTCAAGTGACATCCACCACTCTTAATCAGCATCACTAATGAACAGAACTGGAAAAACCGGTTGAACATGACAAAGGTCCATAAGGTCATTGATATGTAAAGTACATACGGTAGTTCCTATGGTTAGACAACACCATTGGAACTGCTACTGTCCTTTAGGTTGTGACAGGTCGGGGTCCCATGTACTCAGGCTCTACACGCAGTCCTCCCTTCCCAAATACACCATATGTCATACGTCAAGGGAAACCCCACCTTACGTCCCTCTGGGCATCGCTCAGGACTTTTTGTCCATACATATACCTTAACCTTTCTTCAAAACTCAACCGGAGGTAAGAAAGGATGGGACACTAACCTGAACCTCATCTGTATGGCCAGGATCTTCTTGACGTTGTCTGTTGTTAGTTCGTAGGATGGGTCAGGATCATAGAAAACATCGTGAATGCCCATCACAAAGCACAGCTTCTGGATTTTTTCAAACCTGGAACAAAATTGACAGTACATTTATGACAGTTGCTCATTCTGGATACCATACTTCTTGGTTTGATTGATAAACTCAAGTAATGCACAGTTTCTGCAATTTCGGCCACTATCCAGTAACCTTCATCAGTGAAAAAAAGGTTGACACAGTCACACACTTTCTTCAGATTGTTAACTCCTTCCTCTATCCAGGAAATAGACACACAAAGACCCAACACAGTCTCTGTCCTTTCTCACAGTGTATTCACATCCAGACTCTCATTCCAGAGTGATCCCCAGGGGGACCCCCGCGCATGTGCATAAGAGCTATGGCGGGAAGACCATAGCTCTAACATTCCCTCTTCTTTCTTTTAAGTGCAACTGTCTAAACTAGCTAGCTTTCTACAAAATAACTGTCTACAGAATAATTATGCTGTCTAACAAACATTATATTAAATAACTGTACTGTCTACTAAACATCAGTATATTAAGTAAGTCTATTGAATTATGCTGTCTAACAAACATTATATTAAATAACTGTACTGTCTACTAAACATCAGTATATTATAAGTAAGTCTATTATCTACTGAATATCTGTAACAACATATATTCCCTCTCTTGTCTTTTTGGCATTGTCTACGAAATAACTCATGGAGGGAAAAAAATCCATTCTGTAGCTTTTCTAACCGTTAGTATTGCTAGTATTAGGCAGTGGGTTATACAACTCTCAAAAACATATCAGTGACACCATTTTAGATGTATTACAAGCTAAAACTGGGTCATTAGTTCCATCACACTGTACTGTGCTGTAGCACCAGTCCTGTAGTTACTACCTGTAAAAATTAAACAGACAGTTGACATCATTACACTGTACTGTACTGTAGCATCATTCCTGTAGTTACTACTGTAACAGTACTACCTGTAACACTAAACAGACAGTTGACATCATTACACTGTACTGTACTGTAGCATCATTCCTGTAGTTACTACAGTACTACCTGTAACACTAAACAGACAGTTGACATCATTACACTGTACTGTACTGTAGCATCATTCCTGTAGTTAACCTGTAACAGAGAGTTGGCATTGACTCCTTTCTTGGTCATAATGTCAGCTAACTGGTATTGTCCTGGAGTCCATTTCAGTGTGACATTGGAACGTTCGACCAGTTCTTTGATGGCTGAAACTTCAATTCTCAGGCGTTTCTCCAGCACCAGACTGGTCGACTCCACCGCTTGCACCAGACTGCGGTTGTCAGTGACTGCCAAGATAGGCACTGTCTGCGCCGTGCTCAGTTGGATGATTTCACGCAAGTATACAGCCTCTTCCAGGGCATTTGACATGGCTAGAGTTTCTGCTGCCAATGTGCTACGACAGACCCTTTTGATCCTGCCACTGTGCCAAGCTACATACCGTATTTTAACAGATATGTTTAGCCCTAATGTTTATCGATTTAATTCTAGTTACCCTAGTATTTCTTATATCTAATTTTTTTATTGTAAATTGATCGACAATGTACTTATGTATTAATAAATGCGTGTTTGTCTTGTATATTTCGGCAAACTAGACAGAGAAAGCTAGGTCCCGCAATTGTATATGTTTGTCTTAAAATTTAAACTGAAGCTGAAACTGTTTATTCACATTGATTGGCAGCCAATATGCATTGCTTGGCTGAATTGCACAAGTAATTACATGATGATGTATGTGTCTATTGTGTATATTTATATATGATGTCGCAATATCAGCTATCAGCTGCCTGGCGGCAACATTGTATTGCCATGTTGCAATTTCAAATAAATAAATCTTACCATAAACCTTTTCACTGATGAAGATCAATGGATAGCAGTTAAAATATCTGAAACCTTGTCTTATTTATAGTTGTATCGATTAAACGAAGATTTATTATTATCATTGTCAGTACTTGTGTCTATATACAATCATGTCCATGCATTAGTTACAACAAAATGTTCTACAAAATAAGTCGACGATGGCAACTTTGCATGTTATTATTTATACACAATACACAGACCCAGTTTGTTGAACTTGTTTTTTGCTCTTTCATTAAGTAGTCTTTTTGTATGTAACATATCTTGTGCCACTTGACAATGTGTACGTAGAAGTGAAAGTTACCTTGTTAGGTCATCAAAGTTGACATTGAACTTGAGACCGGGCTGGGAGGTCAGTCCCTGGTACAGGTTACCAGATATGACGTTCTGCTCCAGAAGCTGTCCGGAGGCATCGATCACACTCCCCGCACGGTCCACATAGAACCCCAAGAACGTCATGGTGTTGTGGTCAGCATTGAAGAACAGGTACGGGTGAGGGCTGTGGGCAAGAGAGTTTACAAAATCAAAGATCTTTAAACGAACACCCCAGCAGATCTAGAACAAGCTGCTAGGGGGCCCAACTTACTATTCTGATTCACTTCTAATCCAGAGCGAAAGAGCTACATACATGTATGTGTCTACCATGCAAAATTTGTGACCCCAGCATTCATGTACAATGTTATCTACAACACGAGATATCAAAACTGAAAGTTTGAGAGCAACCAATAGTAATAACACAACATCCTGCCAGTGTCTCAAGGTCTCATCAAGATCTACAGAATATACCTAAAGAATATACCTACAAGTTATTGTGTTTATGCACACACACACACACACACACACACACACACACACACAGCAGACCACACACAGGCGTTAGCATACTTGTCTTTACTGCTGAACACTAGCCACACACACACGCGCATACAAACACACATTAGCATACCTGTCCTTGGTGCTGAATGCTATCCACACACACACACACACACACACACACACACACACAGAGACACAAAAGCACACATAGACGCACACAGCCCTTAGCATACCTGTCCTTGGTGCTGTATGCTATCCACACACACACACACACAGACACAAAAGCACACACACACGCACACAGGCGTAAGCATACCTGTCCTTGGTGATGAATGCTATCCAAAACCACACATCCACACCCATCACCAGATTTTATGCATCCCTAAATACAGCATACATTAGTAACGAAAGTACATTTGTACCTGTTCTCCCAGGTTCTCCTGAGTTGGAACTGCTGAATCCCTGCCTGTTCCTGATCATCTGAAGGTGCCGCCTTCAGGGAAGGGCTCTGGTCACTCATGTTCAGGGATGGAGTAGCAAAATCCTGGAGAATTTTGTGACACATGTTGACATATAAGCATGCCAGATACTACTCTCAGCTTGTGCAGATGTTTGCTAATCATTATACAGTCATGTAGTACTCCAGTCATGTAGGGTCAACAGTGGATTGAATCAAAATGTTGTACTTTATAACCGTGCCGATAGATTGTAATTATGTTTATTCTCTAACTATAACTATAACACAATGTCAGTAGATACGGCAGGCAGCTGCATTTACGGAAAAAAGTGTGTATGATGCATGTTGTCATGTGACACTTCTCTGGCTCACATAGAGCAGACAACCTGGTCAATAAAATGCAGCAGCTAAACTCAACAACAGCACCAATGATGTCCATATTTCTGTATTTTGTACAAAACGTAAGTTTATAAGTATCTGTATTGGTCTATAATGTGACAGTCCTCTCTCTCTCTCTCTCTCTCTCTCTCTCTCTCTCTCTCTCTATCTCCCTCCATTCCTTGCTCCACCAAATCACAGGAGCTCGAGCTCGTTCTATAAAGGATACAATGCTCTATTATGGAAAGTTTTCCATGAAGAGACAGCAATTAAACACTCCTGCTACCACTGGACCAACCATTGGTAGCAACAGTCCCCCTCATTAGGGACAATGTTCCTCATCAGGGGCAGGTTTCAGCTCTCCCAAACAGTTACCGGCCTATTGTGAAGTTCTACAATAACAACGAAATAAGACTCCCTTTTGTCACCTTAAAGCTTATACCAACAAATCGGGTTGGCAACAAATGCCCTTATTAATGACAATCTTCCTCATACGAGGCAGATTTCAGCTCTGCCAAACTATTAATGGCCAATTGTGAAGTTGTCAATAAGAAGCAAATGAATTCATTATTACTACCTCAATTTTGCACAGATCACAAACTTCCTCATCAGATGTACACATATATGTACATGTATTTTTTCGCTCTGCCAAAAGAATTACTGGCCAATTGTGAAGTTCTCAATAGTAGGCAAATGAGATCAGCATGTGCACATGTACAAGCCACACGTTCCCTGCCCACACAGCTCAGACAGCCTTTACAGTTAGACACGGCAACATCTTCCTCCAGCCTTCTTCTGACCACCAACAGCAACACAGGCGTCCACTGTGTTTGATCTCGCATCCTGCTAAAGTCTGGCCCACAGGCTGCGTTTGACAAGAATCAGCTCCACCATGTTCAACAACAGCACTGCCCATCCGTCGGTTACTACGGAGACACCATCAGACGACAGATTTGACTGGCAGCTCTCCTGCATCCTGTGGCACTTACGGAACGAGACCGTGTCCTACGACCAAGCCAACGATGCCTGCTCCATGTACAAGTCTCCTGGAGAGTTGGCAGCAGGTACCAAAGTCTTCTACTGGCTCACAGCCATTTTCACCATCATCCCTAACTCTGCTATGCTGTGGGGAATCATTGGAACACGAAAGCTCCATAAACCGCTCTATTTCTATCTGGCCAATCTTGCCGTGACAGACCTCCTAGCAAGCATTGCACTTTTGTGTCAGAGTGTGAACTGGTTGGGAATGGGAGAGGGAGTGGCCGGACTGTATGCCTTCATGAACATTCTGACTCTATTCATATACAGTCAGCTCATGTCTGCCTCGGCTCTAGCCCTACTGTCCATTGATTCCTATGTCGCTATAAGGCATCCTATATATTTCCACACCCACGCCCACAGTGCCAAACGTAATGCAGGTATAGCCATTGCCTCTTCTTGGATTGTTCTGTCTTTGTTGGCTTTTTCACCAAGTATGGGTTGGAACTGTCTGGACATGCCAACCTTGGAGTGCTATCATTTTTTCTCCCGACCCTTTGCTGGTCTTATATACACCATAATCTTCCTTTTTGGCAGTATTATACTATTCACAAACACCAGTGTATATGTGGCAATTAAACAACGGCAAAAGAACAGGCTTGGGCAGCCGGGTCAGGTCC
>NW_017804243.1:1337574-1371186 GCF_001625305.1 Branchiostoma belcheri | reverse complement strand
CAAGTCTGGAACCAGCGAACTGGTACACAGCACTTAGTTCACAATCTGAGAAAAATGGACATGCCCATGAAACAATTATACATTTGACATGGCGCAGGTGCAGCAAAAACAAAGTCGGCAAACCATTTGTTCACGGTAATGATAATTTTGCAGTACAGAAGTGACTAACGAAAACAGGGAATATAAAATTCCCGTGATTTACAGTTACTGTTTATTCCCCCAACATTTCAGCAATATTTCAGAACACTCCACCCATGATTGGAGTGACAAGAAATTTTTTACCTTGTCCTCTTCTAATGCATGGCTATAGAAACGCTCTTAACAGTACTATTTTATGGGGGTATTGCTGATGTTGAATTATCACATCTCCCTCAATGCCCGTGTTCAAAAAGAACTAAGTTGGGTACACAAGTTGACCAATAAAGGCAAACTGATGTTACAGCAGGTGACCATTGCTGAAAAAATTACAAAATGAAACTGCAGCTCTAGTACAGAGTTCTGTAAATCTTTTACACCAACGGATCAATCGAACATCTTTCAACATGTATAATACA
Source organism: Branchiostoma belcheri (assembly GCF_001625305.1). Lineage (NCBI taxonomy): Eukaryota > Metazoa > Chordata > Leptocardii > Amphioxiformes > Branchiostomatidae > Branchiostoma > Branchiostoma belcheri. The sequence continues at coordinate 1,370,632 of NW_017804243.1, read as the reverse complement.
AAGCTCCATGATAAGTTTGACCTGATATTGGAGTAAGTCAAGACATCATACCTGGAATGGCTTGTTGATTTTTTGTCAGCAAGTTGTAGGTCTGTCTGGGAGAAATGCAAGTCACACTCGGAAGCATGGACACAAACGACTTGTGCTCTTCTCTGTTCTTCTGTAGAATAACAGAAAGCAATGGGTTAGTGTTGGTGTTGGCAACACAACACAACATAACTGTAACTTACAGTACTTGCATTCTACATTCAAAATTTCCAACATGAAATGTGACTGAAGCTGCCTTGGTTGAGAACAGCAAGCCTGTTGTCTAGCGTTACCAACATGCACATGATAGTAAAATGCTAATTACAAATTACATACACTGGATTGTAGAGGAACGTTCACATGTAGTACTACATGTATCAACTTGTGCAAAGAATGGCAACAGACAGGGCAAAAACACTGTTATCAAAATCACAATTTAGATGTCCAACAAACAAGAAGTGACAACTACAATCATGGATATTTTTGCTCATACATGTATTTAATTAAGGTAACCTTCTGTACATGCAAGAACACTGTCATTAGCCATAACTGTTTAAAAACATGTACATGTACAATTAAGTATTGGTGTAAGATATTTCACCTGTGTGTCAGCTGCCTGTGGTTTGTAGGTGTGTTCCACCACATACAGGTCCCAGGGTAGACGTCTCCACACAGACCCGTCCCTCCCCACCAGGCTACCCAACACCAACAGGTTAAACAGCAGGCAGTCCACTCCATTATGAACCTGCAAACACAACAAGCATGGTGTTTTTAAAAAATAACCGGCAACATTTCATTGTATTTGTCAGTCTATTTTTCTTAAATGACATTGAAGTGTTTATTTCTTTCAAATAACTTACCAATAAGCAAGAAAATGCTAATGACAGTACAGGGCCTTTCCAGTGTATGGGTGAGCAGTGGATCGTAGGTTGCAGAAAGTTTACTGCTCACAAAGACACATGTTGTCAGCATGAAGTGATGTCACAGAAGAGGTGGATTATTTATTCCTTAACAAAGACTTGAGTTGTACAGCCCAAAATTTCTTTTGATGGAAGTTAAAACTTGATTCATAGTGTCTGACTTCTACCAAGTTAACACCTGTCAGGTGATCTTTCAAAACAAGTTCCTACCATGTTCCTACCAATTTGAAAGTGACGTCACAGAAGTGGTGGAGTGCTCATTCCTTGACAAAGACTAGGGTTGTACAGTTGAAAATTTCTTGTGTTGGAAATTACAGTTTGAACTTGTTTCATAATGACTTCTACCAACACAGATGAACTTTCAACATACATGTACATGTAAGTTCTATCATGTTCCTACCAAATGGATGTCACAGAAGCAGTGGATTGCTCACTCCTTGACATACATGTAGACTGGAGTTGAACAGTCAAAAGTCAAATTTCTTGTGTTGGAAATTTACAGTTCAAACTTACTTCATAAGGACTTCTACCAACACAGATAGATGAACTTTCAAGATAATCATGTCCCTACCAAGGGAGAGATGTCCAGATGGATGATTCGAGGAGAGGGGCTGGCAGGGTTGACAGAGTGAGGGAGTAGTGCCTCCAGAACCGCATCGTTGTTCACAGTAGCCTCGTGCAGGGGAACTTTGATGTAGGACAGTTTCCCCCGCAGCCTCCTGGGAAGCTTCTTCGTGAGTTCTTCCGAGAGACGCTGGACGACGAGGGACTTGCCAACCCCGGCACGCTGGGAGGATACAACTCGTACTGATGACCTGAAACATTAAGTTGTCATCAGTTCTGTGAAAAATTTGAATGTGCAAGATGTGGAATGGAAAACATACATGTACTAGGCAAACCTTATGAAACATGCTGCTTGTAATAAGCAGCACATATAATATCCTGAAAATTCATTTCTTTTGCTGGGACTTGTAGTGTACATGTGTTCATGGCTGGAACATTTTTTACTAAACACTTTTTTAATATCTAAAAATTATGGTCAAAGTGAAAACAAAACCATCATAAACATTGGAGTGTTTGTTTACATTGCATAGTGACCAGTAATACAGTAGCTAAGTGATGCAATGGTTTGACTTATTAGCAAAATTCAACTTTGCATCAATATTCAATTTTGCCTCAGACAATATAATTTTTATTCAGTAGTGCAGGTTACCAGCCAATTTATTTATTTATTGATCTTAAAAACAGTTGGATGGCACCTTCAGTTTAGGACACCTGGTTTCCAAGGTAGCCCAACAGAACAAGTTAAAAAGGACATAGACAATCAAATAATTAAACATAGAGATAATAAATAATATGAACAAAGAGTACAAGTAGTACAATAGTTTGTTGTTCTTTGTTGATATGTTGCTTTTCTCATAGCAACATATCAGCTGAAGAAAATGTGTTTCCCCTACCGTTGGTGATCTACAGCAGATGCCAGCACAGTTGAGCCTGCATCCTGCTGCTGGAACTGTGACAGCAGATACTCCTGGACGTGCTCCTGGGAGGGCACATGTGGGATGGACACCTTGTACTGGTCCAGAGCTGTCACCATGTATGACTGGTGCTGTCTCTCCGATGCGCACACTACAACTACATGGTAACCTAGCAGACGGAGCAAGAAATATATGACTGTTAGCATATTTTATCTGATGCTATTACTACTTATTGCACATGTACAATGTACGGTGTAGTTCACATTAATTCTACGAAACATTCCACTCTAAAAATGGGTAATAAAATTTCTGAACAATTAAATTGTTATGCTAGAATCCAGTTTATTTCGTCAACATATTGTAACTGTTGAAGCTTGAATACAGTGCAAACTTTGTGGCAATCAATTCTTGAAACACTGGAGGACCACTTTTATCAGAATTTGATGGCTGACTTTGGGTACAATTTCTTGCTATAAGCTAATGAAAACACTCATGGTAAAGGTAGTCTCTTTAAGACCGTAGGGACAGTATTAATCCATGATTGTCACAGTGTCTAGGGCAAGATATTGGACGGCGGAGGCCAACCCTCTTCTTCCATCATCTTTTACCTCCCATCTTAAGTCAGGTACCTATTTTACCACTGGATGGGGTGAGAAAAGTTGTATGAAATGCCTTTCCCAAGGTCATAAACTTCTGTCAAGGTATCAAAACCATGACCTCTTGATTTCGTGTCCCCTTGCCTAGCCACTCGTAGCCTGGTTGCCATCCCCCGTAGTATTCGCCCGCTCCCTAATGTCGCTAGCTTACCACTGGGTCTAGACGAATACTACAGGGGATGGCACCCAGGCTAAGCCACTCGGCCATTTGACACCACACCAGCTACACTATGATGCAGCTATACATGTATTACTCATATGGCCATCACCTGATTTTCCTTGGAAGAGTTTGCACCTCATCTCCTCTGCCCTGACACTGACGTCATAGTCCAGCTGGTCAGCAGCAACCAGACAGAAGATCCCTCCAGTCTGGTCTCCTACAGCTCTCCTCCACAGCAGGACCACCTATTAAAGGCATAGTCAATGTGTCTAACGAAGCTGATCTTTTTCGAGTCCAACAATAGACATTAGAGAGACAAAAGACATTAGAGAGCGTGGCCTTGCCGGTGTAAACCCACTGAATAGGGCTGCCTGGAGGTGCAGTGTGAAGACCAGTACTACTAGCCAACTGCTGCCGACCCCTGTGGCAGGGACAACAGCAGCAGTATAATCAAATCCTGGATAGTGAGTGAGTGAGTGAACAATAGAACTTAGAACACGATTGAGTTTGCTTTGAAACAAATAAAAGATCTTGTTTGCTACTTTGATAAGATTGTAATAACACTGGTCATTCAAAGAAGAAGCTTTAGTCATTTCAATGATGAATGATTCCTACATGGTATTCAACAGCTTCAGCAAAAATCGTTCAAAAACAATTTATGAAATGTATATAAAGGAAAAGTGACATGGCATTTCTGTGACACATGCCGGTAACTTGAACTTGAACACTTGAACTGTGTATTAAAATTAATGTCAGAATACATTGTAGAAGATTAGGGACCTGACCTCTTCCAGTGAAGTGTGTGGAGTGCAGATGAGCACCTCCCTGTAGGAGGGGAGAGGTTGTGTAGTCTGGCCCTGCATGTACAGGGACAACACTGTCTGCCAGATGTCGTCTGGAAATGGACAAGGAAAAAGGTACAATCATGTAAGATAGACATGTAAAGCAGGCAACCTCAAAATTAAAGTGACCAGTGTTACTGTCACTGGTAAAGAAGAGGAAGCTGCAGTGGTTTGGGCACGTAACTAGAGCGAAGGGCACCTTAGCTCACACTACACTGCAAGGGAAGGCGGAGGGTGGACGAATGAGGGGGCGCCCTCGAAGGACCTGGACTAGTGACCTTAAGGATTGGACAGGACATCCCCTGAGTCACCTGACAAGTCTGGCTGAGAACCGCCCTGGGTGGATAACTCTTGTAGACAGTTTAGTTGCCCCGACGGCAGGACAGACTGCTATGGGACCGGTGAGGTGAGGTGAGGAGTGTTACTTACACAATTCATATAAGCTGGCGTTCATAGCCAACCACGTCAGGTCACCCCTACTCTTCTCAATAAATGTGTTTGGTTCTTTTACGTGCAGAGGTTTGGCACGTAGAGTCAGCCACCAAGCAGCTGACTTTACGTCACCATCTGGAATGACTTCAATCCCTCACAACAAGTCCAAGCTGAGCCAAGCCTGGGATTGACCCTCGTCCATGGAATTCAACCCAAATGCCAGCTTGATTGTGCGTTTATCTACTGTGCCACGGGGATGCAGTACCTATATTTCACAGTCATTCAAAGTTATCTGAAATCTGAAGCTCTTTCAAGAAGGGAAAGGCAGTATATGCATCTGCCATAGCTAATACAGTGTAGTTCCAGTACCTTGAGGACAAACTACAAGGTTGGGCTTGCCTGCCTCCAAGAAACGGCTTGGCCACTGTCGACCTACAGCGATATTTGCTAGAAAATAAAGTATAAATGTCAATTACCAATAGATATACATTGTACATGTATGCACAACATATTATGTACTTCAAAGCTTGTAAATTTAAATACAGATCTTACATGCACATACACTTGTATGAAACAAGACAATTTAACCACATCAAGCAAGTTTTGCATAACAAGGTATGATAGGGAAAGTATGAAATTGACAATGTGTAATACACATCCTCCCATGAAACCAAGTTGCCAGATACATTGCAGAAGTTTAACTTTAAATTACCCTTTACTTAAAGAGCCTGGAATAGAATATGATTATTTAGAAAAAGTAATGCCTGACAGGGCTATAACAAGTGAAATATGTACTGGCTGATACAGTCCGATAGACGATGATGTACTGTATACAAACCAGTGCTGGAGAGATTCCTCAGCACCAAGGCCAGGTGGTCAATGCTGATGTACTCCTCAAACGTGGTGGACTTGACAGTGGTCAGGTACTCTCCCCAAACTGACTCCATTCTTTTGATCATTGTCCTGGAAATACAGTGTCAACTTTGGTCACACCCAAGCTGATGTTGACCTTTCATTTGCCGAAACAGACAACAAAGCTACAAGGAAACATGTATTCATCACCGCAATGGTACACAAAAACAAAGATACTTGCCATGAATGTATAGAGGAACAAGTACATCATTACCACACCAGGTATTGTCATAAAGCAGGGTAGAGTTAACATTTTCAAGTTTTCAATGCATACACTACACAGCACGTCAGCAGAATGTACTGCACCTGCGGGAAACCATGGTTTCCATTGGATGTTTGGTAGATGCTGCGTCAGGATTTTGCCCATTGCAGACAATATCTTTTCTGTCATTTGAAAATTACAGACATGAACATGATCTTATACGATGAACTCTATACAAGGGCTATTGCACATTATTGCATTCCAGATTTTGTGCAGGCGCAGTACATTCTGCCAACGTGCTACAATATGTTCAATCCTGATTTCATTGTATTATGTTCTACCTTGGTTCTACATGTACATTATATGATGTTAAGGTTACAATATTGTTTCTCTTATCTTGGTAGTATGATCTTAAGTATCATGTATGTTATTTAAGTTACTTTGATTTTGTATCAATTTGTAATCTGCTTAACTTTATTTAATACCTATGTTAATCTTGAGTTCAATTTGTTAATAGATTTTGCTTGGGGTTTTCCCCCAAGGAACCATTGAACAACGCCATCAGGCTATATGTACATGTACATGTGTTTCCTGGATAAATAAATGAACAAACAAACAAACAACACGTAGTCTACAACTCACTCCTTCCTGGGTTCCTCTCTGGACAGTGACATGCTGGTGAAGCCAGCGAGGGACACGGGTTCCTGTATGGAAGATAACATGATGATACTGCTGTCTTCTACCATCTCTGGGACCACATCTTCTACTGCAGCAGGCATTTCTTCCTCGTCTCTCTCATCGCTGTTGAGGATCTCTTCGATCATGTCATCATCGTCCATGTTGCTGATGCACCATCCGACAGCCTCCTCAACGTTACCTTTTGTGGCCTTCATGGCTGCCGTGGCAACACGATCCGTCAAATCAGGCACCATCTGCTTCAGCTTCTGCACGAACTCCTCCCTTTCTTCATCATCCATGGACCAAGTCTTCTTGTCCGTCTCTTCAGCCATTGGCTCTTCTTTGTCTTCCTCCATTGCGTCAATGTCCCCTGCAACATGTGACATGGCCTTCCTGATGTCATCTTCGGCACACAGTGGCTTGATGCTGGACAGCAAGGCCAGGACCTTGAAAACAAAGAACAAGAAACAGTGACTGTCATGCCTTCAATTATCAACCAAGAATTGAGGTGTTCAAAAACTCGTATTTTCCAAGAACTATTGTAGAGTGGAAGTCGTTGCCACCAAGCACAGTTGGGCCATCATCACTAGAATATTAGAAAGCTTTAAACAACTCCTACAATTAAATGCGCAAAGATTGAATGTAACAAGTCGTCGGTGTGACATAGCTAGCTACTGCTGCACCCCACACCTGCAAAGCTAGTGTGTTACGCCAAAGGCAGTTATACCGGCTATACCAATACAGGTACAGACCTGTGGGGTCACCGTTTCGCTGGGGTCGATCATCTTCGCCAGAGCTTTCCGGAGAACCACAATCTGCTCGGTGGTGAAGTGATTCAGTTCGTCGTACTCCAGCCTGGCTTTGTCCATTGCACCGAGCCACTCATCCAGACAGACCTCCATGTACTTAGCCAGTTGGGTCAGCTGATGTTCAACGGCTGCCCTTGTTCCGTAGAGGGCCTCCGTGCCGAAGCCGAAGTTGACCATGACCTTGACCCTTCGGTTGCCGTCGCAGTACACGACTGCATTCCAGTTGTTGAACAGGACTGCCCCGGCATTGTACAGGTGAACGTAGGCCTGGCCAAGTCTCGTCACACCAGTCAGAATCTGAAATAAATCAAGTGATTGATTGATTGATTGATTGATTGATTGATTGATTGATTGATTGATTGATTTGTTTATTTGTTTATTTGAATTTTTCACAAAGTGAAAGGGAGGGCAAAACAGGTGCTTACGCACCTTTACAAGTTGCCCTCCCTTACAAAAAACAATGAATGTGTAAACACACATGAACAACAACAACATTACACAGTCAAATACATAATCAATTACAGCAATATGTAGAAATAAGCAATAAATATAACAATATGATATGTTAAGCATTAAACAATTTTACCTAATAATAGGTGGGAATACATCATGTTGATATAGGAACTTAGTAGGGTCTAGAGGCAATGCAAGAACTGCACCCACAAGAAGTGATTGATTGATTGATTGATTGATTGATTGATTGATTGATTGGTTAACTTTGATTGCGTGATGATTCACATATCTAAATCACCATGCTAAGTCAATAAGGATGTTGCCTAGATTCAGCAAGCTAACAAAGTCAAAAGCACCATATTATTGCAGAGGATGTACTTTGCATAGAACTAATAAATTAGAAGTACATTAATTTTAAAAAAAGTTACTTTGGACACCACAGGCACTTGGATGTACATGTCTACATTCATTTTAAAATAACATTGAGAACACTGCCTATACCCAAGTGCAATCACTAGGTATATATATCTATACACCAAAGAGTAACTTGTGTAAGATATTTTGTTTGCAAACCATGTTAATTCGTACATACATACATATACATGTGTAGGAGTGCAACTTGCAGAGCCCTTTTCCTTGTTAGTTTCTGCTTCTCCCTTTTTTACCATCAATTAGTGATAACTTTATAGGACTTTACATGTATATACCTAATGTACATGTATATAGAGTGCAATAGAATCAAAATAAACATTTGGTCTTAACAAATATGTATCAGAAAACATCTGACCTCCACAAATCTGTCCACTTCCTGGCTGCCCTTGTCAGCTTTCCCAGCCAGCAGCATGAGTTTACTCTGCAGACTCTTCAGCATGGACAGGTTGTACTCCTTCAGTTCCTTCACTGCCATGTCCTCATCATCAAACTCCTCTGACTCCGCTCCTTCTACTCGCAATCGGACCACTGACTCCAGGTCATTCTGAAGAAAGATTCATTTAGGATATTGGAATTACCAAAAAGCCACGCCAATTCAATTTTTAATTGTCAGTTCTCAGGACAGAGCGAAAAAAAGAAAAAAGCAGGCCCAGGCATCTTATGATAGCCATTAAATGTTACAATTATAGAAACCATAAAATCAACATATCAGGCTGGTTTTCAATGCAATGAATTCTAAACTTTCAATCAATCCACTGAATTATTGATAGATGGAAAACTGCAACAAGTAGGAAGATAAGGACTTTCTCTGACTGCAGCCAAAATGTGAGCATAATGGTATTGATTCAGAAAAATAATAATTTTTTTTAAATCAGAAATGATTAAGCGGCCAAATTTGAGAACCGATTGATTCAATCCGTGTGGCCTAAACATTTCACAAGCTTACACATATCAATGACTACGAACATACAATAATTGTCACCTTTTCATTTTCACATTCGGATAGATCAGCTTGAAGAAGTGAATGGTATCCTTCCATGTTACACTAACACATAGCATTTTCTAAACTGCTATATGTGCAAAGGAATTACTGCTATAAGTGCTAGGAATTACACTACAAAGCATTTTACTACCTCCTAGAGATACTAAGTAGCATATCAGCGTACCAGAGACTGATTTTGCCCAAAGCATCCAATCTCGTAGACACCCCTGGCATTGATGGCTTCTGTCTGAGACAGGGAGGACATTTCCACAGAACCATGGGAGTCACTCACTCCCTTCAGCCACTCCAGGTTACGACAGGTGTCCATCTGGAATATTATATTAAATATCAAGAATAAACAATATTGACTAACATGTATACATGTGTGATGGCAATACTGCAGCATATCAGAAACATCAGAATGATGTTGCTATGAAATTTTGTCTTCTTTCTCATTCAAGTTTTGACTGCTCATGTGCATGTACATTTTTTGTACATGTAGCAGGATAAGGCAAATCTATATTCAGACAAAGTAGGGGGCATATCTAGTAGACATGTTCATGTACATGTTGTAATTGTGTGTGTGTTCACAACTGCCTGAAAACTATATGTTGCCTCTACATTAAAGGTGTGCATACTTCAGTTTAAGATTTTGAAGAAGAGCACATTGGCAGAACATACAGAACATCTCCTATAAGGTTGTATTCCCTAACATGCATTTAAAGATCCCTGCAAACCTGGCTTTCACCCAGACACAGAACATTCTGTCGATATGCTTTGAAGAAGTAAGTAAAAATATTAGATTGTACAACAAGCAACATTAATTAATGCAAAGCAAATCCTGAATGCGGGGGGGGGGGGGGGGCGAGTTAGTTTGAAATTCATAATATTCATTTATATCTATTAGTCTTCTTCGATATATCTTTGTTTTCCGTTAATTACTTTTCAATCAGAATAAATTTAATTTCATGATCAAAATTTTGTTAAGTAAGTTAGGAAGGAGAAGGACCTTGTACAAGCCCTGTAGTCTTCCTATCCCCTCCTGCACATTGTTTTTCTTTTATTTACAATATATTTCATTGTGCAAATAAACAAACCAACAAAAATTCTGACCAGTTTCTTGGGCAGGTGCTTGTCCTTCTCCAGGGCGGCCCAGAACTGCCGGCAGCATTTCATCAGCGTGTCGAAGTCGGAGTCTTCATCCAGGTCGTAGATGAGAGGTGCATATCCCACCCCGGCAGACAGGAGGCAGTTCACCTTGTCCACTTCAATGTCACTCTCTCCAGCTGAGATACTGGCCAGGTCCACAAACACCTTCAGTTCCTTCGTATCTGCAGGATTATAAATTTGTAAAGTTTTATTACAAAAGTTGGTCAGTGCCTACATGAACATGCATGTCTAAACCTCAATTTAATATGTTGGTTGTATGACTTTAAAAAAAATATGGAGCGACAGGGAAAAAATTAGGCCTACAATATGCTTCGATAAGAACTATGGTGGTTTGTAATTCAAACAGTGAATTTTAATCTTTCAAAGTCAAATCACTGTATTCACAGATGGACAAATTGTAACAAGTAGAAAGACAAGGCCTTTCTTGCAAATCAGAAAAAAATGAAGTAGGCAAATCTGGAAACCAATTGTGATCAAATTGGTGTGGCCTAAATTACGACATAATTGTTAAGCTAGACAGAGTGATGCTGTTACAAATTACTATTAGTGCATCAAACAAAGGAAAACATAACATGCACCTTTAGTTTCTTGGATTGGTTTTGTCATGGCCCAGTACAAGTTAGGTACAAGTAGATATCAGATTCACAAAAACCTGCACCAATCTGCATATGCAGGTGGTATTTTGAAGAATGGATCATGTAACATTTCCTAATTAAATAACTTGTCTCAATTTTATACAAGGTTCAATAGTAATATTGCTGTAAGGAGTGTGTGTGTGTGTGTGTGTGTGTGTGTGTGTGTGTGTGTGTGTATGTGTGTGTGTGTGTGTGTGTGGTTAAAACGTTGACCTCCTTGGTGCTGAAATGCCATCAGATACATTATAGACGTGCACTAAGTATGACAACGTACATTTGATATTGCAAGGAAGTCGTTTAGTCATACTAAGTATTAGCTAACACACCATGGATCTTTGTTTTCAACCAGTCCACCAGTCGCTGACACTTGACAAACTTCCTGAGGCTCTCTATCCTCTCCTCTGTCATCTCTGTCAGCAGTTTCCCTGCATTCACCACTTTCTTGTTAATGGAGCTCAGTGGATTCTGCTTGAAATTCTTGGCTTTCTACACAAGAGAAACCATCACAGGTACATATCAGAATGTAGTGCACAGCATATAAGAGTTATGGATCACACTAAAAACTGTTCTGAAATTATTGTTTCAGGTGGTGACAGTCAATGCAGTGAATGAAAGATGAAAATTTGTATATATAAACCCAGTACATAGACTAGTGCTGGTGCAGGTATACATTACAAATAATTGCACAACAAATCTTACCTGCACAAACATGCATAATTATGCAGGACGGGAAGGTATTTCCAACCCTGTTTCTAAATACTGTCATTAAAAAAAGAAGACATCAACAGCAGCTATCTATACAATCTGTATATTTCTCAAAGAATACATCACATACAACAAAATTATGCAGAGCAAATGGATGGTTTACATACTGAATGCAGAAGGATCTCTACTCCTTTGAAGTCTCCCTTCAGGTTGTACTTCTCCTTGACGTCTTTCACGACATCTGCTGCGTCCAGGTGTTTGTTCAGCTGGTGGTACTGCTGTATCTGTAGCACACGCTCCTTGACCCATCCCTCTCTCGGATTCTTTGCCAGCATCTTCAGCTCGTTCTCAAGCTTCCTGTACTCATTCTTGAACTGCCCAAACGTCTCGTCCACGTCCTGAAGCGTGATCTTCCCGTCTTTGACGTTCTGGCGTAGTTCCAGCCACTTCTGGTAGGCGGGCGTCCACACTTGGCCGAGAACGCCGTCCACGGTAAGTGCGGGAAGGGCCTCCTCTTCTTCGCCAGCCTGCGTTGGTCTCATCTTCTCCCAGATCTTGTTGAAGACGATACTTTTGCTGAGGTTTTCCAGGAGGGTCGACATCTCCCTGAACTCGGGAGTGATGCCAAAGTAGGTGACGTTGGGTGGTTGATTCATGTCAAAGGAAACTTTGGCAATGTCGTTGCCGGACACCGGTTGACACAGCTCATTCAGGGACATGGTTGATTTGTCTCTTCGGACCTTTTGCTCTAGCTCTTCACAGGCAACTATGAGAGAAGATGTGACAACTTCTGATAAAGCAGCTTTTTCATGTTTCAGTCAATATTCATGCAGCATCATTATCATTTTATAATTATAATAAGTAGAACGGTAACATTTCCAAAGCAAATGGATAATGTTAACTTTAACATAGTCTTGCCTGACTACTATTCTTTCTATTCTTACTCAAACACATTTTCATATATATGGAGACTATAGCTCATTGGCTTCACCAACTCAGCCCTGCCATTTGCTACATAATGTAATCCAACACTACAGGGTGTCTGCTACAGTACCAGTTACCATGGTGACAGTTGACTGGTCATTGGTCATTGGCCTTCTTTGTTTGAACAAGAAATGAAGCAAAAAAATATGGTTTTCTTCTGTGAAAAAGACCTTAATTTAATAACAAACTTTACACTTCACTATAATTCAGTCATTCTGGCAAAAGAATGACAGCATTTCTCACCTGGTTTGATGTCTTCACACATGCTGAGGAAACACTCAATCTGCCTTGTTTCCGTCTTGATTGCTTCCATTTCCTTTCCTCTCCAGTCCAGGACTTTCTCTAGCTGCTTGACAGGCCAGGCAGTATCCCCAACTTTCACTACCATGTTTGCATCATGCTTTCCACTTCCTTTGGCCTTCTCGGCTTTATTTTCCTCTTCGTCCTTTGTACTGCTGGCAGCCACGGCATTGCAGAGTTCTAGGAACTGTTTCCTGTGCTGCAGGAGGAGCTGGAGGTGGCTGATGATGATGCTGCCTTTTGTGAGCTCCTGGACTGTTGTGCCCAGGAGGGACTTGTAGGAGGCAATGTGGGTTTGGCTGTCCTCATTCAGGAAATTCACCAGATCTGATGCCTCTCCTATACAATAATTATTGGAGTTATGTACATTGTAATATGTAAGTTAGTTATGTGTACAATCAATCGTAAGGAGAAAATCATAAAGCTCATACAAACTGCATCATTGCCACCAAATAGTAAACGAAATCCTAAAAGCCGAAAATCAACAAATTTCACTTCAGCAATTTCACTTCAGGGTACATCCAAAAGCAGTCTTTCTTGTCCACATGTTTGTGCATACCTGAAGTACACACAAACCACTATCAGCAAAACGTACTGTGCCTGCATGAAACCAGTGCATAGCACTTTGGCAGAACATCTTGCTGAAGTTCGTATTCTTGTATTTAAGGTGACATCCTGAATGTAGTTTTCTAATATTGTGTCAGAAAAGATCATGCAACGGCATCAGATGCAATGTTGACCAAACTTTCAATGAAAACTGTAAAAAAAAATCCAGATTTCACTTACGCGCAGTATGTTCTGCCGACCACAGCGTGCTACATGACTGTTGTACATGTATATACCACCTACCAAAGAGTTTGAGGATCCCAGCACAAGGTTGCCATGTGAGCATGTGGTGAAGGAGCCTCAAGTCCGTTGGTGGTGTTCTTCCATCATTGGTTGCTGGCCATGTTCGGCACAGCATTCTGGAGAACAAGACGCCATACTTGTATTTGGACTCATCTGGTGACCTTGCATAGCTGGCAACGATCTGTTGACCATTCTTACTCTGAAATATAATTGTAGAGACACTGTAAGTTATTTTTTTTTTTGAGCAACCACGTGATAACGACTGATTACATTCAAGCTCCAAATACTCTAAAAGCAAACTATATGCATGTACATGTAACGTTACATGTACAGTAACTAGAAAAATTGATTACTATAGATACAGGTCCAAAATACCTAATCCCTAAGTACCGGCATTGTACCACACTAATTATATGCTTTTTTGTGACGTAAAAGGCATGAATAAGTCCTTGTTTAGGTAAATTGTTTATCATCAGTTTCTGCATATTTCTACACAACTTCACAACTTTGTAACTTTACAACTGTCTATCTGATTCAACTGTATTTGTTAATTTAATAATCTGAAAATTGTTTTCGAAATAATCTCATCATGATGGTACAAAGACGAGTACCTTGACAATATTGTCCACTGCTTCAAAAGCTGCGTCACTGTAGCACTGTGCCAGGTGCTGGGGGAAGGTGGAGGTGTCCAGAGAACAGAACAGCTCCACACGTTCCATTGGGGAGATCTGGGGTAAATGGTTAATACAATGATAGAAAGATATTACCTAAAAGAACAACAAAAAAGACAGGTAACTAGAAAGTGCTAATGTTAATTTTTACGAAAAGGTATGACTCCAATATTGTTATGTTGTACAATCATGTATGTGGAGTCACAAAATAAGTGTGTAACTTGAGTGCCCTTGTACTTTTTCTAATGTTGATGAAAAAATATAAAAACTGTATTAAGTAAGTTCATTTTTTGTGTCAAGTGATTGCTAGCTGTATTCCAAGCTATTCCTGTTAGAATGAGTACAACCACTTAGTTGATGCTATGCACATTGGTTGATGTTATGCACTTTTCTGTTTGATATTAAAATTATTGATTCCTTACAAAAGTACATGTACCTAACAATTTACATTGAGTATTTGAGACTGGACAGAGACGTTTTTCATTCAAATTTACCAGTTACTAAGCCATACAGAACTCTTGATACTCACAGCAAGGAGCCGTTGATGTAAATTCCCCAGCAGCCTTTTGTTCCAGTAGTTGTTCACCTCTTCCTTTCCCCAGTCTACACTGAGAACACCCAGCCATACCTACATGTAAGAAAGTACATATATGATTGTATAAAATATAGAAAATCAATATTTATGATAACCTCAAGACAATGTGGGAAACAGCAAGATATGCACATAAAATATCTAGAATAACAACTGTTATGAAAGTATGAAACATTCACACTATCACACTTGCCATGAAACAATCCTGAAACAATCCTTATACTGTTATTAGTCAAATTAGAACAGAAATCAAGGCGTTGACAGTACCTTACTCTCTTCCACAGCCGCATAAAGGGAGATTCTCGCATTCAGATTTTTGTCCAACCACCTCATCATGAAGGAGGCACTCTTCTCAACAAGTTTCACCATACTTGTCTGCATGTTTTGTGCCTTGGCTTCCGTTGCGGAGCCCATGAATAGCCAAAGATTACTCATACATGCAGAAGCCAGGTGTACTGCACCGATGAGGATCGGGTGACGGTCAAGGTAGGTGCAGGCATCCAAACAGCTCAGCAGCACCTCATTCGCAATGCAGAAGGTCTGACATGCCTCTTTTCTTGTTGCATCATCCCTACATCAGTGGAAACCAGCATTGAATTTGCATCACTACTACACACAAGTAGCAAGCAAAATGTAAGATCATTCTGTAGCAAGGTTATACATGTATAACAGTATACAGTGGGTTTGCAACATACCTATAACTTTTAATATGGCCCAAGGAGATAACTTTTTATCACTGATACTTAAGGACTGAAGGCATAAACATTCAGTACCTTTGATAATTATGTAACAATGTAAACAAATAAATCTGAATATAGATCCAACAACATGTAAAATGTAAGTATATTGAAGAACTAAACATCACATTTAATCCCAATCAGATTTTCAGCAAGTGATACATGTACATGTACATGTAACGTTACATGCACAAATGAAGCAAAGCTCACCCTTTGTCTGCAGTATCAGTAACATTACTAGCTGCAAGTGCTGTTGCTGTTTCCAGAAGTGCCAGGACTGCCTGAATACAAGAGAAATGGTGAACAATATTTTACATACTTAGTCTATTACTGTAACAATGCATTGTAGTACATAATATGCTGTGACCAATATTTACTTTTGTCAAGTTGATAGGAAAAATTTGGCTTACATTTGGGACATTTCTAGGATTCCTAATAATACATGTATGTTCAATCTGGATTGTTAATGATGGGTAATTTTGATGACAAAATGTGATTATTCTCTGACTCTAATATATTAAAGATGGACAGACCTGATCCTGCAAAGTTCATCTCTAACCTAAAGCAAATGATTAATATCTAAGCTGCCCAACTATTTCAATTCCAACATTATGGACACTGCAATGTTATGAAAAAAATGACTACTGTGTATTACCTGTCTATCTTCCTCAGCTGATAGGGAAAACCCAGTTGCAACATTTACAGCGATGGCTGCACACAGAGTTGGGAGGCTGGCTGTCTTTACTGTCAGGGGGTCCAACAGTTCCTTGTTTGTGAGAATGGCTGCACATGATCGCTCAAGCAGTCTGTCGGCTTCAAACAAGGCAGGGTCAAGCTCCTTCATCACTGCAAGGGGCTTCTCTACAGACCTAAAGAGACAAAATTGTTTGTATTAAATTTAGTGCCTATACTATATTGTTCAACAATTCAAATTACTTAACATTATATCCTCAAAGTATCCTTTTTCTGTCATGGAGAGGAAAAGTGCATCATTCCACAGCACTACATCATTAAACTTGAAAAACAGTTCCTGTAGCAAACACTACAATAATTTTCTCACCCATATTTGATGTCCTTCTTGAATTGTTTGTACTTGAGTCCTTCTAGTCCCCACCATTTCTGCGAAGCTTTCTGGAAGTCTGTTGTGGGTGCTACTGATTTGAAAGGTGATGACTCATTCCTCAAGAAGTGGAGTACAGGCAAGGCCAGCAGACACTTTGACGTCAATGCATTTCCTGACATAGCAGCATTGATGAGGTTTACAACAGCATTTGTGACCTCCCTACAGAAAAATGATTAAAGAATTTTCATTTCATTTCTTTTGGATATACAACTATAACAAAATGAAACATATGTTTATGACAATAAAAAATACATCCATGCTTAATGATACCAATTAACTAAATTATATAACTATTAGTAATTAGAATTACATTCAAGTAAATAAAAATAATGAAAAGCTCAGTCTAAATTATACAATATATATTATTATAAATCTATGTTCATCAAAATATTCCAAAAGTATCCAATGCTGTTACAGTACATACAGGTCCACCAACAAATTGCTAAGAGAATACCAGTTCCTTTATTTCTTAACACTACTTTTGTCAAAACCCAAATTTGCTGTCATCACATCAACAAAACATAGAAAAAGATGACACATTCAAAATGAATAAGTTAGCAAATCTTTAACCACACTTACTTCAGCCTTCCATCCAGGAAGTGATGAGAGAAGGTCTCAACTTCGTGGCAACTTTTGTCCTTGACATCAGGCCTGATGAGGAGCCCCTCAAACAGGGCGTGTACCTGTTTCTCAGTCAGGTGGAGATTGTACCTGTGCACCAGCCAGCACAGGGAGAGGGCAGACACAATCCGTGCCTGAGCTTCCTCTGGGCTCTCCTTCTTGTGCCCGTTTGTCTTTTCCAGCTGGTCCAGTTTCGGACTGATGTAATCCATCAGTACCTGTACACATGTAATAAGTGAGACATCATGATGATGATAATGATGACGACTGGTTTACTTGCAACATGTGCACAAACATACCATTGCAGCCTTACATGGCTGAATTGGGGTATGAGACACTTAAAATTCAATTATTACATCTTCATAAATCATTCAATACTAAAAGTACTATATATCCTAAAATCTAGGTACGTTCATGTGCATATTGTTTTTGATCATCTAAAACAGGGTTTCTGTAAACATACTAGTAATGCAACAAAAATACTTCCTGGAAAAACAGGGTTACTGTAGCATAACAAAGAGAAAGACAAACTTAAGGCAAACATATTATATAATTACCTCTGCAAAGGAAAAATCCTTAAGTGCCCAGACCCGCCTGTTAGCACCAGCAGATATTGGGCTCAGCGTCAACCACTTGCAAATATCCTCGACTTGCTTCATGACATCACATGCCAGTTGCTCTTCGCCTTGGTGATCACATGTGAAGCCCTTCCATCGAGGTAACCACGCCTGGGCGGCAATTCGACGATCGTGGATGACTTTCTTCTCCACACTACCCCAGCCGATGAAAGACTTGAATTTGTCCGCAAGCCCACGCTCCACTTGCATCACATCGTTGTACAGGTGGACTTCGGCTACAGTAACAACAAGATGATTTTGAATCAATCATGCCCACACTACAAAAAATGTATGGTTCTTTGTGGTAAATGTGCAGATCCTGGCACGTTGGCAACACCAAATCCATCTGTGTTCTCATTGATGTTTGGACACTGAGTATCAACAAGTAGCCAAAAGGCCTGGTGGGCGTCACTCCATCGTACATGGAGGGAAGAAGTGTAAAGTGCCTTTCCCAATCCCAAGAGCACAACATTGGGCAAGTCAGGTCCTCTGGACCTCTTGATTCTGAGCCAAATGCTCTCACTGATCATTACACAACACTATGCCACACAATGTTACCAGTAGTAAGATACCAAATTTATGTATAACTGCTTGATGTCCCATGATGACAATTAAATCATATGGAATCATCAATGCAATGAAGAATGTACAAGACAAATCAGCACACAAGAAGATTTCTTCGTAGAAATTATTTCATCAGATTTTTGGGTGCTGAAATTACGAATGTTGATACTTTCGTACTGGGAAGACAATATTGTCCATAATATGGAGTACTGGGAAGACAATATTGTCCATAATATGGAGTACTGGGAAGACAATATTGTCCATAACATGGAGTACTGGGAAGACAATATTGTCCATAATATGGAGTACTGGGAAGACAATAATGTCCATAATATGGAGTACTGGGAAGACAATATTGTCCATAATATGGAGTACTGGGAAGACAATATTGTCCATAATATGGAGTACTGGGAAGACAATATTGTCCATAATATGGAGTACTGGGAAGACAATATTGTCCATAATATGGAATATTTGGAAAATATACTATAATCATTGGCATTTTTGATTGTTGTGCCATTGATCAGTGGCTGGCCTACCTAATGTGTAGAAACTGTAAAAGATAGAAAAAGCCTGGATAACACTTACCTCCTGGTTGGCACTCCTCAGCTGAAAGCTTGAAGCATCTGTTGACCAGCACATCACCCATGTTGTAGTGGATGAATTCCCAGCTCATCTTGCTGTCTTGGTGGACCACAACATACTTAAATGAGATGTATTTGTTGCTAACCCTTGCAAGGTTCACAGTGCATTTGCCTTCGGCCACCAGGTAGTCATCTTTCAGGTGCCTGCAGAAAAAAAAAGGATCAGTGAATCATTCGAAGAGAGAAAACATAATGTTTTCACTGTTTCTTCTTCTTCTGTCACCATGATAACTGGCACTGTAGTTTTGGGTTCCATCATGTGTAGTTGGATAGAGTTGGAGAGACTGGTCCCACCATATACATTTATACATGTAAGTTACTACTAGTACATGTAGTACAGTATATGAATATTTGATTAAGAATAAACAGAGCAGTAATTTGTTACTAATACTTATGATTAATAAAGGGTAAAGGGTATGACACTTACCTGTATCTACAAGTGATTTGGTAATCTTTGGTAAAATATCCAATAGCTTATTAACTACATACAACAGATCTACAAGAGTATTTTCCATAAGTTAACTGACAGTTCCTACCGTGTAATTTCAAGCACAGCAAGGCTCTCCCAGTCATTCCAGCCGACTATGTCACTTCTGACGTGGACCTGGTCCACTTTCGGCTTCATTTTGAAGTCAGGAGAGACCAGGACATGGAAGTGCAAGGTCATTGTTGATCCTCCTTCATCTGGTTTGTGTAAAGTCTTGTTGGGTGGGGGTCTGTAATGTGACCTGGACAGAAGATATCATAACTTGGAATGTGTTGCCATGTAGTCAAAACTGCAAAGAAAAATATGCAGGGGAAAAGTAGGATCTGGTCCACGTGGATAGGTAGTCACTATAAAAAGGGTTCTGAATGCTTACATGTATGTCAATGAGAAAAATTATAGAAAAGACCACCAAAAAGTGATGACAATGGCCAAGTGTTCCTTATGTAGACGTAGTCCACTGTACGTACATGTTTGACTGTATACAAATTAAACAATGGTCAACTATGTATAAGCTTCAATCTGCCTTTTCTCAGTACTGTAAGCTCTTCCACCTCAACTAGAAATGAAAATAAGAATAACCAGAATGAAATTGTATACCAGTAATAATAAGGTTTTCTTGTCTTGTGTACTCACTGATTTTCCTGCTCTTTCTTTGCCTTGTCTGCAGGGTCTTGTCTCTTTCTGTTCTTATGTTTCTTCTTCTTCTCCTTTCTTGTTGTCACTGTTTCCCATCCATCATCATCATCCTGCATGATATAATAAATACAATATAATCATGTTCTTGCTTTGTGAAATATCTTGATCACATCTAACACCCTTTGTACTGATATTAGTCATAAATGTAACAGTGTTGCAACAGATGCAAGGGGACAATTATACCGACTTCACATGATAGTAAGACTGTAAAGATTTGTGTTCATCCAGGTATTGTTTCACTAATAACAAATTTCCATCTGTTCAAATTTTGAACGACAACCTATAAATCTTACTTGATCAACAGATGTAGAGGGGCCGTCCTGACTGTTTCTCTCATCTCTTCCTTCCCCCACGAATATGACGGAGTCTTCCATGCTTGTATCAGCAGAAGCCATGCCCTGGTTGTCTTCACCAGGCTGACCAGTCTCCTGTACTGGACTCGTCTCCTTCTCCTTGTCTTGGTCTTCTCCATGGGCTGTGTCCTTGTTAGCATCTAAGCTATGCTCATCCTTGGGAGGGTGGTGAATGATTTCTTGTACAAAAGCTTTGGTCTGAGTTTTAGCAGCTGATTTAGCCTCCTCTTGTGCCTCTGATGCAACACGTGCCTGGGACTGTGGCTCTTTTTCTTCTGCCAGATCCTGTTGAACTGTTTCCTTATTTACTTTCCCACTGTCCTTCTGTAATCCCTTGTCTTTGTCAGCTTTGCTTGCTGCAGCCTTTGTGACTTGCTCATCTTTTGCTGCATCACCTGGTGGCTCTGGAAGACAGCTCACCTCTAGATCACCCCGTTGGTTGTCCCCCTGACCCATCTCTGTGGGTCTGCTTCTCTTACTTCCTTTTTCACCAAGACTGCCGACATCTCCTTTCTCAAGCCCCTGCAGTCCCTTACTTTCTTGGACGGGGCTCTCTAGCTGGATGGACTTCTGCAGAGTGTCTGCCAGGACGGTAGGAGAAACTGGGCGTTTGTCATCAGGCAAAGAAACTGGGGGTTTGTCATCAGGCAAAGGTCTCTCCCCACCTAGGTTGCTTGTACTTCCTTCTGGAGGTTTACCATCCTTCAAGGCCCCAGACGAGCCGCCATCAGTTGGAGAACTCTTCTCATCTTCCACCGCGTCAGTCTCCATGGGTTCAGCTTCCATTGGTTTGCTGCTTATGTGACTTGAGGGCATTTCCATGTTTGCATTGTGGTCAGTAGACAGGCTGGACACACTTCCCTCACCAACTGCAAGGTCTAACGGTCCTTCTTTGCTGCTGTCTGGCTCGTCGGCAGGTTTAGCTGTTTGAAACAAAAGGGACTTCAACTTCTTAAGCGTGAAAGATTAAAACAGTAAACTGCATTTTTTCAGTCAGTATTCCAGATTTCTATAAACCTTACTTAGGCTTCAGGTAGACAATTGCACGACATAAATGTTAGATCATTATATTTCAGATGTTAGAATTTCGACACAGGAACTTCCTCCGGCTTTCGAGAATCCGACCCGCAGTTGGGCTGGTACCTCTGGCGATACGGAATGGACTGTGTAGTATTTTATATTTATCAGCAAAACCTGATAGATAAATACATGTATATGGAGGTCATATGACCTGTAAAACCTGCACAAAAAGACCCACCATCCCAGAAACCATGCAAACATGAATCTCACCTGCTAACACAGCAGACGCCGTACTGGATGTAGGAACGACGACCCCTCCTCCATCACCAGAGTCCTGAAACTTCTGTCTCTTCTGCAGCTGTGCCCCACACTCGTGGCAAAACTTCTGCTTGGCTCTCACTGTCTCCCCACAGTCTGGACACTCCATCTTCAGGTCAGTGGCTATAAAACAAGTTACAAGAAATATTTAGAGTGTTTTATTCAATTGCAGTTTGTAAATTATGCAAATGATGTTTTGACTACCATTACCATGTGTCCAGCGATCATTTCCTGTTACTCTATGGTGAACAAGACTAGCATATTGACACACGCAGTATTCGTACACTCACATGCATAGACAGTTTTCAATTAAACCGTCAGGTTTTTGCCCATGTGTGAATCAGGTATGACCTAAACATTTCCTTCCTATATGCTTCTCCTAACTTGAGATGACCACACTGAGTCACCTCCTGTCTTTGCTGTTTTCAGTTCTTTCCCACTTCTTTCCCCTTGCTTGGAAAGCTCTGTGGTTTTCTGACCACTTCCTGCTACATCACTCCTCTGAGCAGACCATCACTCATTCACTGTTTGCCTCTTCCAGGCTTTGGGAGAAGGCTAGAAAGAGCAGAAATTGGCTACCGGGTAAATAGAGAAATAATATGCCAGTTGTACTCTATTAGCATTCAACTCCCTGACATGTTATTACTACCTCTATTTGACCAATTTCTACTCTTTCCAGCCACCTTCCAAAGCCTGGTAGAGGCTATATCACTGTTTGCTGGGACTTGCAACTGTTAGTGTTCCCTGGACCCAATTTCCACACAGGCAAAAACCCAAATGTCAAGAATGTATGTTCAGATCCTACACCCACCCTCAACTCAAGGTAACATATGATCTGAATGTATTCTTGATATACATCAAAGCAGTCCGATTTGCAGAAATAAGTGCACCGTTCCCATACACCGTACATACTTACATCTCATATCCACAGGTAAATAGGTTCGAAACATCTGTAGGGATGGTGGAGTGTGCACCCTCTCTCCTTGTTAAAAATAAGGATAGAAATGACATTGCTTGTTTTAATGCGACAATAATACAATGTCATGTCATGATGACAGGTTAGCATCCTGGTTTGCGATCTACATGAAAGTGAAGCTTTATACACTTCACACAAAGTTGTTAATCACTTGTTATTCTTTGTTAGGTGCACATGTCAGACAAGTGAAGCCAGATTATTCCAAATGACCATGACTTAGTGATTGATATGGTAATCTTGGCCTTTGATCTCATCTGAGGACAAAGGTCAACATGTATCTGCTAACTTGCAATGTACCAGACCTCCTGCCAACCATGGTAGACCGCTGTCTGCCCTGTATGTCTAGCCTGGTTGCAAGACTGTTGCCAGGGCCAGTATAGCCTCTATCAGGCTCTGGGAAGTGGCTAGAAAGAGTAGACAAACAGAGCAGGCAAGCCAGGTGATATGCCAGGGGAGTTGGTCTGTGTATCATTTAACTCCATGGTCTGCGCTAAGAGAACAGTTTGTCACTCCCCTGGCATAGTCGAATATCATCTGTCTATTTGGCCAATTTCTACTGTTTCCAGCCACTTCCCGAAGCCTGCTAGAGGCTAGGGCCAGTATACCGACTAGCTCAGCAAACACATCCCCAAGGAAACTTTACCAGAGACCCCCTCGGTCAGTTAGACCCTGACCAAGCTGGCATACGTATTACTATTAGCCCTGAGTAGAGCTGTGTACCAGTACATGTGTACTGGTTCTGTGCCGGAAAAATTGATTAGGTACAGGTCCAAAGTACCTAATCCCTCAGTACCGTACTGTCACACTAATTAAATCCTCTTTGTGACCTAAAATGTGTAAATATCTGGACCATGGGTCCTGTCATTTAGAAAAACATGGTAATTTGTTGAATCATTCAGGTACAGTTTCAGGTCCAGACGTGTACCTAAATCTGTGTACCAGACAGTGTGTACCTGTACAGTACCTAAAATTTATACAACTCAATATATCCCTGAGAAAAGTCTGGGACCCAGGCTACCTTGTGTCTCAAAAGTCAGTAAGGGTAGTTCCTCCCTCGATATACCGAGTACTGTTTTGGGTGGCTGAGCTGAGGGTTTAAACAGAGTAGGTTGACAGTAAGTGGGAGGAATATTGACATGCAGAATGTCAGGAGGTCAAAAGGTCAGACACCAGAAATCTGCTCTGGCAAGGAGGAGAAGGAATTCAGGAAGCTTGAGGATTGTGTTAGGAACACCTCCCGGAAGTCAGAAACCTCTGATTTCTCATTGAGTCAGAAGTTAGTTGAAGACAGCTGAAGAGGGTGGAACCAGAGAACAGTGACAGAATGCCTTATGACACAATAACTGTGGTAAAATTTCCTTGGGGGTATGTTGGCTTAGCCTCTACCAGGCACCGCGGATCGCTGGAAAAATACTAGTGGTAGAAATTGGCTGAAATAAAGGGATTAAGTATACCAGAGAAGATCCCGGGCCATAGAAGATACAATTCGCAACCCCATGGCTAATGTTGGCCCTGGAGCCAGGAGCCAGCCTGCATAATGGCCCTGGCAATAGTCTGGCACCCAGGCTAACTGATCAGTAAAATATAAAACTAACCTTGTCTGCACTTTGGTGAGGACTAGAAACCAGGTCAATAGAAACCAAACAACAATGCAATGCAAAGAATGAGTCACTTCCTGTTTTGGACTGAACACTTTCAACTTGGTTTCTATTTACACAATAGGTTTGCGCTAATGGTTTCATGTGTGTGGCTCTCGTCCCAGGTACAGGTCATACATGTACTAAATTTTTCACTGGGTCAAAAAGTTTATCCTAATGAAATCTCTACTGTAATCAGTACCTGTAGTTGAAGGGCACATTTGTGGGGACACCATTAACTCCCTAGTGCTATAACTATAATTTAAGTACACCAATCAAACAGATCTGTATAATAACAACCAAGGACTTCTGTAACCTAGACTGCATGTCAGACATCTTATTTCAGGGCTCGAAGTACTTTTGCTGCATACCTGCAGCGTTCCAATTTTACCTGTACTGGCCATGTATTCATCACTTTAGCAACCTTATGCAAGGCTTGAAATCACTTACACCTGCATACCTGCACCAATCTGTATACGCAGGTAGTACAATGTATTTCAAGCCCTGTTAACAAAGGTCAAGGTTAACACAACCTTGCAGGTACATTCAGCAGTATCGTATTTCTGAAGGTTCACTTCTGAAACCAGTCTGAGCTGGTTCTGCTTGGACTGTTCCACTGTACTAACAAGACTTTGTACGCTGTAAGACATAACATTAATAGCATTACCTAAAATGAGTCATCTGAAACTAGATTAAATCAAAAAGTAAACAATGTGAGACTGCGTGACATTATATATTGTAGCGGAATAGCGTCCTGACATGGCAGACTTCCTATTCAGTCAAAAACATTGAAACTCAAACGCAGGACTTTTGTTTGAACTGACTGGGGATTTCCATTATTTACAGTTCAAGGGTCAACATTACCCACAAGGCTGATCGATTCTTCAAAATGGAAGGGGTCATAGTCATACACACAAACTCACACATACACACATATGGGGGCCCGCATGCCCTTTTCCGTAGAGCGTAATCAGCTGTTTTAATTCTACGTAGAGCGTAGACAGACCGCTCTAATTCAATGTAGAGCGTAATTGGCGCATAATTTTTGCGTACAGCGAATTTGCCGTTTTAATTCTACGTAATGCGCTGTACCACTTGGAATTTATCATAAAGCATAATCGAGAGGTTTCCGAATTCAGCGTGGAGCGTTGTCGGGATCCCCCCATGCAGGCCCTCACATGTGCACACACAGAAACACACACGCACACACACACACACATCCTGACACCCCCCATGATCATCCCCTGGGACTGACACTTTGGCATGCAAATATGGGAAACCAACAAGGAGACAGAAAAACAACCTGACAATTTGTGCAAGATTCTTGGGGCATCTGACATGGAAATGAAGTTCACACAAAACGTCACCTGCTTGGCGAAGGTGAAAACGGAAGTGAAACAAAGACGGTCCGCTCCTGCCCCTCCCCAAGCGATCTCAACTTCCGCCAAAAATGTAAAGAAATCATGGCGAGGGGAACATTTTTGTTAACCGCCGAAATGAGTCCTTAGCATGGTTCAAAGAATTTATCATAGCGCAGTCAGAATCGGGAAAGCCAGGCTAAAATATATGTCGTTGTAATCCTTACAAGTCAGGGAACCTTGGGAAGTTCACTTGAAGATCACACTTGTACACAAAAACGAGCTTTGTAGCGTCAAAGTTGACCTTTATTCGCTAGCTAAGAACTCATTTTGGCGTAGGTTTTCGAACTGTATGGGGGTTTCCGTGATACCGCTAATCCCATCTACTTCCGGGTCACGGCTTACGAGGTTCGGTTACTAGTATATTACACGCCGAAGAGCGAAGGAAACGTTGCGGAGTGAAATTTCATGAAAAAAAGCTCTTAAAAAGCCGCAAATATAAGGTTTCGCAACTTCTTCCCAAAAATCCAATTACGCTTTGGCGAGTATATTAGGGTCTGCCCTCCGTGTCTATCATATAAATGATACACGTAAACGTCGGGTCGTCCTCGGAGTGCTTTTTGTATCATTTCAATGATACGTGTAACTACCTAGGTTTTCCAAAGTCGGACTGACTTCCAGTATAGTAACCCCACTATCATATCTACGCATGTGTGAGACGATTAAAAAAATCCCTTCACCCTTTGGCGAGTATTCTTTCTCGCAAAGGCGATTATGGTCTGCCCTCCGTGTCTATCATATAAATGATACACGTAAAAGTCGGGTCGTCTTCGAAGTACCTTATGTATCATTTCAATGATACGTGTAACTACCTAGGTTTTCCAAAGTCGGACTGACTTCCAATATAGTAACCCCACTATCATATCTACGCATGTGTGAGACGGGTACACTGTACCAGCAATCATTTAAATAGCTAATAGAAGAGTTACCACTTGGCTCTTAAAAAGCCGCGCCAATAAGGTTTCGCAACTTCTTCCCAAAAATCCAATTACGCTTTGCGAGAATATTAGGGTCTGCTCTCCGTGTCTATCATATAAATGATACACGTAAACGTCGGGTCGTCCTCGGAGTGCTTTTTGTATCATTTCAATGATACGTGTAACTACCTAGGTTTTCCAAAGTCGGACTGACTTCCAATAACCCCACTATCATATCCACGCATGTGTGAGACGGGTACACTGAACCATCAATCATTTAAATAGCTAATAGAAGAGTTACCACTTGGCTCTTTAAAAAGCCGCGCCAATAAGGTTTCGCAACTTCTTCCCAAAAATCCAATTACGCTTTGGCGAGAATATTAGGGTCTGCCCTCCGTGTCTATCATATAAATGATACACGTAAACGTCGGGTCGTCCTCGGAGTGCTTTTTGTATCATTTCAATGATACGTGTAACTACCTAGGTTTTCCAAAGTCGGACTGACTTCCAATATAGTAACCCCACTATCATATCTACGCATGTGTGAGACGGTTACACTGTACCAGCAATCATTTAAATAGCTAATAGAAGAGTTACCACTTGGCTCTTAAAAAGCCGCGCCAATAAGGTTTCGCAACTTCTTCCCAAAAATCCAATTACGCTTTGGCGAGAATATTAGGGTCTGCCCTCCGTGTCTATCATATAAATGATACACGTAAACGTCGGGTCGTCCTCGGAGTGCTTTTTGTATCATTTCAATGATACGTGTAACTACCTAGGTTTTCCAAAGTCGGACTGACTTCCAATATAGTAACCCCACTATCATATCTACGCATGTGTGAGACGATAAAAAAATCCCTTCACCCTTTGGCGAGTACTCTTTCTCGCAAAGGCGATTATGGTCTGCCCTCCGTGTCTATCATATAAATGATACACGCAAAAGTCGGGTCGTCTTCGAAGTACCTTATGTATCATTTCAATGATACGTGTAACTACCTAGGTTTTCCAAAGTCGGACTGACTTCCAATATAGTAACCCACTATCATGATCTATCATATCTACGCATGTGTGAGACGATAAAAAAATCCCTTCACCTTTGGCGAGTACTCTTTCTCGCAAAGTGGTCTGCCCTCTGTGTCTATCATATAAATGATACACGTAAACGTCGGGTCGTCCTCGGAGTGCTTTATGTATCATTTCAATGATACGTGTAGCTACCTAGGTTTTCCAAATTCGGACTGACTTCCAATATAGTAACCCCACTATCATATCTACGCATGTGTGAGACGATAAAAAAATCCCTTCACCCTTTGGCGAGTACTCTTTCTCGCAAAGGCGATTATGGTCTGCCCTCCGTGTCTATCATATAAATGATACACGCAAAAGTCGGGTCGTCTTCGAAGTACCTTATGTATCATTTCAATGATACGTGTAACTACCTAGGTTTTACAAAGTCGGACTGACTTCCAATATAGTAACCCCACTATCATATCTACGCATGTCTGAGACGGGTACACTGTACCAGCAATCATTTAAATAGCTAATAGAAGAGTTACCACTTGGCTCTTAAAAAGCCGCGCCAATAAGGTTTCGCAAGTTCTTCCCAAAAATCCAATTACGCTTTGGCGAGAATATTAGGGTCTGCCCTCCGTGTCTATCATATAAATGATACACGTAAACGTCGAGTCGTCCTCGGAGTGCTTTTTGTATCATTTCAATGATACGTGTAACTACCTAGGTTTTCCAAAGTCGGACTGACTTCCAATATAGTAACCCCACTATCATATCTACGCATGTGTGAGACGATAAAAAAAATCCCTTCACCCTTTGGCGAGTACTCTTTCTCGCAAAGGCGATTATGGTCTGCCCTCCGTGTCTATCATATAAATGATACACGTAAAAGTCGGGTCGTCTTCGAAGTACCTTATGTATCATTTCAATGATACGTGTAGCTACCTAGGTTTTCCAAATTCGGACTGACTTCCAATATAGTAACCCCACTATCATATCTACGCATGTGTGAGACGATAAAAAAAATCCCTTCACCCTTTGGCGAGTACTCTTTCTCGCAAAGGCGATTATGGTCTGCCCTCCGTGTCTATCATATAAATTATACACGTAAAAGTCGGGTCGTCCTCGAAGTACCTTATGTATCATTTCAATGATACGTGTAGCTACCTAGGTTTTCCAAAGTCGGACTGACTTCCAATATAGTAACCCCACTATCATATCTACGCATGTGCGGGACGACCAAAAAATCCCTTCACCTTTGGCGAGTACTCTTTCTCGCAAAGGCGATTATGGTCTGCCCTCCGTGTCTATCATATAAATGATACACGCAAAAGTCGGGTCGTCTTCGAAGTACCTTATGTATCATTTCAATGATACGTGTAACTACCTAGGTTTTACAAAGTCGGACTGACTTCCAATATAGTAACCCCACTATCATATCTACGCATGTGTGAGACGATAAAAAAATCCCTTCACCCTTTAGCGAGTACTCTTTCTCGCAAAGGCGATTATGGTCTGCCCTCCGTGTCTATCATATAAACACTCCGAGGACGACCCGACGTTTACGTGTATCATTTATATGATAGACACGGAGGGCAGACCCTAATATTCTCGCCAAAGCGTAATTGGAATTTTTGGGAAGAAGTTGCGAAACCTTATTGGCGCAGCTTTTTAAGAGCCAAGTGGTAACTCTTCTATTAGCTATTTAAATGATTCCTGGTACAGTGTACCCGTCTCACACATGCGTAGATATGATGGTGGGGTTACTATATTGGAAGTCAGTACGAATTTGGAAAACCTAGGTAGTTACACGTATCATTGAAATGATACATAAGGTACTTCGAAGACGACCCGACTTTTGCGTGTATCATTTATATGATACACGCGGAGGGCAGACCTTAATCGCCTTTGCGAGAAAGAGTACTCGCCAAATGTGAAGGATTTTTTGGAAGAAGTTGTGAAACCGTAACGGCTTTGCAAAGGTCACCTTTCTAGTTGATGATTATTTTATACTTATGTTTAAATCATGTGATTTCTGTATCCCACGTACTCATGCATGGTGTCCTATCAGCCTATATGGGCTGGGCGACAATATTTATACACTTCTATGCACTCCGAAGAAGCCTGACTTTTACCTGTATGATTGCAATTATGTACACGGGAGACGATTTTGCAACGATTGAGATTTTTAAAGTCGGACTGTCTTCATGTTGTCTTACAACAATTTTGGTAAAAATTAGGTAATTTTCGGGGCGCATGTGATTCAGGTGAAAGTCGTGTTGTCGTCGACGTGTTTGCAACGATACAGGCAAAATGTATCGGCTATCGAATGATTGCTAGCGTACTCGTTTTTACACATGTGCATACATGTCAGTGGCTCGTTCAGTTGAAGCAAAAGAGCCATATATATAATTCTTGAGCATTCTTTCCCGAAAGGGTGAGTATTGCGCAGTACACTGCCCTTGGCTTGGCAGCGGCCCTTCGCCGGGTGGACGTGACCCGGAAACAGATGCAACCAGATACCGCGAAACCCCCATAGGGTGCGTATTTTGACGGAAATCCAATGGCGGAAACCTCGCCGAAAAATGGAAATGAGTCAACTTTGACGCTACAAAGCTCGTTTTTTTGTACAAGTGTGATCTTCAAGTGAACTTCCCGAGGTTCCCTGACTTGTAAGGATTACAACGACATATATTTTAGCCTGGCTTTCCCGATTGTGACTGCGCTATGATAAATTCTGTGAACCATGCTAAGGACTCATTTCGGCGGTTAACATTTTTCCATAGCGAGCCACTAGCACCCCTCCCCTTCACATTACATTCGCCTAAAAACCGTCTCCCCTTTTGGTACCAAAGACAGTGCTCAACAAAATTATATAGGTTTTAACGTTTTCGATTCTGCAACAGGAAGCATATCTTGATCTTGGACGAAACTGTGTCATGCATATGTGTCAAGGTGGGCGACCAAGCTGTACGTTACAAAAACAACAACAAATTATCTGCCATAATTATGCATAACAAGCACTGAAGTAAACAGATGAACTTGTAACGTTACAGCTGATATTTGTGAACAAACGCTATTCTGTAGCAAAGTTGTGGGCGGTACAGGCTGGTCAAGATGGTGCTACACTTCTACTTTGGAAGAGACGTGCCCAGACTTACCCAGAACCTGCCACACGTCTCGATCGCCAGCCCGCGGCGCCGGGCGAACCTCAACTTCAGGTCTCGATCTTGAAGCCCCAAGCTCGATTTCACACTATCCTCGAGCCCACAGGACTTCAATGAAGACGTTTTACACGCACAGTGTGGCGTACACGCAGCTCATGACGTCTTGTGAAAATCCAAGGTGCGGCCGAGACTGTTTTCAGGTCGACAAAAACAGGTCGGGACCTGAGAGTAGTGAGACCGAAACTCCCGTTCTGAGCGGTGACGTGACGCGGCCGGCGAGACGTGGAACTGGCGGGAATCCCGGACCAATCAGAGCGATGATGTCACCGGGGGGACTTCCCCTTAGGTCAAAGGTCAAAATTGCGCGCGAACTCCAAACTTTCACTTCCGTGCACCATGGAGTCATGCGTGCACCATGGTGACATATATTATATAAATCTGATCAGCATGGTTTAACACGTTATTAAGGCGGTTTAAAAGCTTACATTTCACGATATAGTCTGATCGGCATTAAAAATTACTAAGTAACACTTTGTTGTTGTGTGGCGTGATTGTTTTTCATACACTACTTCCGGGTCATTTGACCACGACTTCCTGTGCTTGAAGAGAGAGGAGTACCACCATTTGACTCCATGGTACCACACAGCACGCTGAGAGAGTGGCACCGAGTCATCTGAAAATTATATTTCTCCTTCGAACGAATCGCATTTGAATTCCTTCAAAGGAGATCGAATTTGACTTGCAAAGCGATCTACAGTCGGTTGTGTGCCGGGTGACTTCCAGGTAAGAGCATTTTGAATAATTTCCTTGGCTTGAAAGACCTGCATACCGTCTTCGGGTAGGAAAGGCTCAAGCCTGTGTTGTCCCGATCTTCTCTCTATCCTTCGATTGAGACGTGCATAATGTTTGCCCAGGTCTTATCCAGTCTATTTTTGAATTCATTTACTGATTTCGCCTCCACTACTGATTCAGGTAAAGAGTTCCAGTCCTTGACCGTTCTGACGCTAAAAGACTGACTTCTAGCTCTATTCTTTGCTAGCGGCACTTTCAGTTTATACTTGTGTCCTCTTCACGGAACGTTACGCCTAAGGAGTTTTTAGAGAGAGATATCATAGGTCACTTTTGTGCCAAATATTTAGCTCCTAGCAGCATCAACGTGGCGCGAAGAGGGAAGTTGAGCGACGTATTGAGCGTTTTGAGACTAATTACGAGATTGTACATTGTATACTAGAGACTTCTAGAAAGGATAAGTACAAGCACGAACAACAAGGAGGATGGGTCTGTTAGGGGTTACGGAATTTTGTTGAACTGAATCTGAGTGAGTAAACTAAGGCCATCTGCGTTCTAAATAAGTTTATTTGTATGCTACCCATAGCAAATTATCAAAGGGAAACTATAACGCTGTTAATTTTAAGTATGACTTGGGTGTATTACGTATATCGGAAAACCCCATAAGTGCCCCACCACAAGCATTTTCCCGCCAAACTCCCAGGCGTCTGGTTCTTTTCCTAGATTGGTGGTAGAAAAGGAGGCGCGGGACGTTTCATTACTGAGGGCCTGCAAGCCCTTTTTCGTAAGGCGTAATCAGGCCTTTTTAGCCTTCGTAATCCGTAGGCGGCCGCCCAAAATCATCGTAATTCGTAATCGGTACATTAGCCGTAACTCGTAATTGGTCGTTTTTATTCTCCGTAAAGCGTAATTAGTTACTTTTATGCGACGTAAAGCGTAATCCATGAGATCATAAGAGCGTAGGCTGATTTAAAAATGGTCCAATCCACAACCGATAATGCCGTCCAGTCAAAATTTAGGTCTCAAAATGCTGGAAATAGCGTTTCAGAGGGGTTAAAAATTCAAAAATTTCCC
>NW_017804243.1:1335219-1337492 GCF_001625305.1 Branchiostoma belcheri | reverse complement strand
CTTGCCCCCCCCTCGGTGTTTGTGTATGGCGTGCTCGGAACTCGCTGATCGGCTTCACCTATCGCCCGGTGCCTTCGGCAGCCACCGATTCGAACCCGATTTCGGGTGATTTTGGCACCCGCCAGAACTTGTCTTCACTCCAAAAAAACTCCTTGATCTACCGCCTATGCGCCAATCAACACAAAGGCAATAGTTTTGACGTAGAACTATTAGTTGCTGTGTTTTAGACGGTCTGGAATCCTCATGATTTAACGTAATTCGTAATCAGCTCTGAGAATTTAACGTAATTCGTAATCGGCGGCGAAAATATGGCGTAATTCGTAATCAATACCCCCCCTTGCAGGCCCTCATTACTAGCATCGGATGCTTCTTCGTTTTGCACATGCATGGGGATAGAACTACAATCCAGGGATAGAAATAGAAACAAAACAATCTTTCTCTGTGTGTGAAGGTGGTAGATCTAGAATTGAATGTTGTAAGATTTCATGGACATTGTTTTGGTGTTAATTAAACCCCTACATTGCATGCCCAAGGAGGTTAAAATACTGAGATTCACTTTATGTTTACGATAGCATAAGTTCACGGTCTGAGAAAAATGGAGTTGTTGACGGAACTACCGTATATGTTCACTTTGGCGGCTGGTGCAGAGAAAAGAAAGTCAGTGAATTATTGTTAAAACGGTAATAATAAGTTTGCAGTACAGAAGTGCAAAAACCTAACATTGGGTTGGGTGTAAAAAAAAAACAGTGCAAAGAAAGAAAGTCGGATAAAACACGCCAAAACAAAGGCAAAACCCAAACCTCTGCTTGGAGAGTGGTATCTGATCATCCCACTCCACATCTCCCAGTGGGAAGCAATTGGATTATACTTTTTATAGCATAGTTTACCAGCTGGTTCATTACTACAAACAACATGCCGTCCCAGGGCAAGCCTATGTCGTCCCACTACAGATGAAATGGGCAGGAGAGAGCCATATAGTTGTTTGTTTCAAACTCTGTTAGATGTTTTCATCATGAAACATTATACTATATATATTTATACACCGTTCTTAACATTTTTGTGTATGTATATACATGTACCATCCAGTTTCTTGCTCTGGGCTGAACTTAAAGCCCATGACTCAGAGCTATGGAGAAGAAAGGTCTCTGATACTCTACATATGCTTTTAATGCTTTTAAAAACACTTCAGTTTTTGTTTGTTTCTTGACCTTCATGACCACATAGGTTTCATGATAAAGGCAACTTTTTCTCTGCCATTCTTCTTTTTTTTATTCTCACAATCACATCAGTTTGGGGTTCCCAGAGGATGTCATCTTGATCCATATAATGAATTCAATATGGCCTTAATTGCGGCAAAGCTGTCTTTTATTCTCGTTGATTTTAAATACCCCAATTAAGTTGAGTCCCAAGGATGCTTAAAACTTTAAAATTTCAAGTCTTTAAGACCCGTTTCTCTTTCCATTACAGAGCTAAGATCAGAGGTTGTTGTCATGGCAACAAGAAGCAAAGTAAAGCGTGGTGATGCCAACAGGAGGGGCTTGAAAGGGGGACCCAATAACAGCTTGGACACCCCTGCAGAGGATGTGGGTGGGAAGAAATGCTACAGGTGTGAGGAGTGCGGTAGGCAGTTCAGTCAGCTCAGTAACATGAAGAGACACATTCGAATCCACACAGGTGAGAAACCCTACAAGTGTGAGGAGTGCAGCAGGCAATTTCGTCAGCTTGGAGTTCTAAAAGCTCACATGCGTACTCATACAGGGGAGAAACCCTATAGATGTGAGGAGTGCAGCAGGCAGTTTGGAAGATTAGGTGATCTAAAGACCCATATGCGTACTCACACCGGGGAGAAACCCTACGGATGTAGGGACGTGTAGCAGGCAGTTCAGTCAGCTGCGTAATCTACAGAATCATATGCGCACTCACACAGGAGAGAAGCCCTACAGATGTGAGGAGTGCAACAGGCAATTTCGTCAACTTGGATCTCTAAAAGCTCACATGCGCACTCACACGGGAGAGAAACCCTACAGGTGTGAGGAGTGCAGCAAGCAGTTTGGAAGATTAGGTGATCTAAAGACCCACATGCGTACTCACACCGGGGAGAAGCCCTACAGATGTGAGGAGTGCAACAGGCAATTTCGTCAACTTGGAGCTCTAAAAGCTCACATGCGCACTCACACAGGAGAGAAACCCTACAGGTGTGAGGAGTGCAGCAAGCAGTTTAGAAGTTTAGGTGATCTAAAGAGACACATGCGCACTCACACAGGAGAGAAGCC